>NC_056746.1:426118038-426170538 GCF_019279795.1 Protopterus annectens
CATATTTCCTCCAAAACTAAGGCTGGGTTTGTTTCTGCAGTCTTGCAAGGCATTCTAGCTTCTGCTTAAACTTCTTTTCCAGCCTGCCCCTTTAACAGCTTTGGGAATTATCCCATATAGTAATTAACTGTAACAGTGACTGACACACCGAACATGGTACACTTGTATGTGCTTGCCATAAATGTAGCTGTTCTAGTGTCTTCACTGTTGCAGTATGTCTTCCGCCCCCTCCATCCCTTCTGACATTCTTGGTTGGGATGGGCTTCCCTTTCTTTGTACCTCCCTCTCTTCTCCTGTATTATGTCTTTAGGGTCCCTTTTTGTGCACATTGAGAGCATTTAGGTGCCTTGTGTTCCAGGCCTAGAACTTCTTCTTGGAGGGGGGCTCTCAGAAACACCTGTAATATAGCTCTGGCTGATGACCCTTGTACCGAAACATTGTAACACCAGTGCAGGGTAGTTTGCCATTCTACAGAGGAATGGGGGACTTAAATCTGTGGTATTAGAGCCAGCCAAGGGCTAACACAACAAGAATAACCTGTATAGTAATTACTGTAGTAGTGAAGATGCACTAACATGTACATTTAAAGCAAGTAGACACAACTGTACTTTCGGAGTGGACCGTGAGATATCAGTGGGCACAGAGTCGTGTTGGTGTCAGAACCCTTTTGCAAGATACTGGAGCAGTAGATGTTTTGCACCAACTTGAAGGCAAGTCTTCTGTTGCAGATGTGTCCATGATAAGTCCTCTTGACAGAGTCCTTGCTAGAAAGTGAGTAACCTATCTATCCTTGGTGCAAATGAAGTGAGCCCTCCTGGGTGGAAACTCCACATCAAGTTAAAAATGTGTAGTCTTCCTGGAAATAAACACTTTATAAAGAAAGCTGATGCATGGGCAGTCATAGTGTTGACCACTGGAATAGTAAGGTGACATCTCCCTATAGAGAGACAGCTTCTTAATTTATCATTCATAGCTGGAAGAGTGGTAGAGATTGACCTGTACTTGCATACTGGCAAGTAGTATCCCAGATGGTGTTTCCGCCATGCTTTGTGTGTGTTGGGAGAATTCATTTGTGCTGGAGCCACCGCGATTGGGCACTGTTTTGTGCTTCTCTCAGCACAACCAGCTTCAAGGCCTAGTGCTTATTGTTAATCAGAGGAAAAGCTAAAGCTAGAACTGCCTTACCAGATAATGAGCTTTAGAACCCAAACTTGCAATTAATTTGTAGTTATGCCAAGTATCTTGGAAAAATAATTTTGCTCCTGTTAGTTTCTGGTTCTGAAGAAAGTCAAAGGCATACCAAAACCAAAGCAGTTTTAGCTTTTCATCTTCTAACCCAAATCCAGTGTTACTGCAAGTGGTTCTCCCACTTTTTATTGGTAATTATTTAATGTGCTTTGTGAACAGGACACTGTCTGCAGTGTTGGGTAACCATTTCATGTTTTTGGTTTCTTTTAAATATGTTAATCTGGCCTTCAGGTTCAAAAAGGCCCTTTGATGTTCCCCGTGATTGTTAGACCTAGCTGAGAGCTCCTGGATGTCTTCGTTTATGGAAGTACAGCCTTGACTCCTAGGCTGCAATCCTTACACAGCCATGTCAGATTGGAGATATGATTTTCCAGACAGCTCATCAACTCCAGTCTTCAAAACGTCAGCAGGGCTTTCTGGAGTTAGTTGCAAAAGGTGCCCGCCCCAACAGAATGAGTTTCAATTCTGAAGAGTTCAGTCACCTTGATGTATTTCAAGATTTAATGGTATGATAGAGTACATTTTCTTTTAGTTTATAGAGGCCAAATTTAAATGTTGGTGGCTCCTTGCATGGTGTATTGTAATTGTTTGCAGATTTTTCATCCGCTATCTGGCAAGATTCTTGATTTGGATTGGTGTCACTCAGTGTGTGGTAGTTTTTTTCTCGCAACTTGCAATGGTAGTGCCTTTCCTTTCTTCTGTAGAGACTGCAAAGAAAGTAATGACTCCCTCTTGGGGCCTTGGCACTGGATAGCTTAAATCCAAGATGTACTTCAGGGTCAAGACCCATCTGTGCCAAGGTATCTCTTCTTTTTTGATAGGTAGGTTGAGCCCTTTTGAGCCAATGGCAGCTTTGGCCTTCAAGGCCTGTTACAGTCTTGTCGATGCCAAGTGAAAAGGTGCTTCCATCCAGCTCAGTTTCATCCAAACCATGACAGGATTCTGCTTCTATTTCCCATCACTCTGTCAGACAGGGACAGCGAGTACCTTAAGCTTCCGAGGCTGCTTGTTACTTTAGCTCCCAGTGTGATTCGGAACCTTCTGATCTTCCACCAGAACCATTTCTTATGAAACAGACATGTAAGCTGAAACCAATTCATTTCAAGTCTTTCAATGAAGAGACAGATTTGGATGAAGGTGAGGGCTGCCCTAGATCTCCCTTGGAAGACATTACCTTTGGTGAGATACTTGAGTTGATGAAAGAGAGGGGGATGATGGTCCACCTATAATCCTTTACCTGACAAGTCTGTGTTCCTGGAAGCCTTTGGTTCTGGATGAGTATCGTCCTGGGTAGTACCACCCATTTGACCCCCTTACTAACTTTGTCTTAAGGGGTATAGAATTACCCTGACACGGGAGAATTAATTCCCAAAAGACCCAACAGGATATTGGCAGCCCCAAAAGATAGGAAGCATTGGAGCAAAGGTCCACTGGTGGATGCTGTGGTGGTAGCAGTAGCCAGTGAAAAGGAACTGTTGGAAGAAAGTTTCTCACTCCTTTCCCCTAACAGGGAGTCAGGGCTATGGAGATGTTTGCAAAACAGACATACGCTTCAGTGATTTTTGCACTCCAAGCACTGAATTAATTGGCTTATCTTACTAGATTCCAGAGAGACTTGCTCAAACAGTTTTCCAAGTCTCTCTCGGGTAGTCTGCCAGCAGATTTTAGTAACACTGTAGACTCATAGCTTTCTACCCTTCAGTCTACTTACAATGTAGCCATATGACTACTTTCCAATGCAGCTGATGGCATGGCTAGGGCAGCAAGCACCAGCATTGCCATGTGTTGACATGCCTGGATGCATATTTATGATTTTGTGGAAGGCTTTAAGATGTCCTTTGACAGTGCCCCCTTTAATGACTCCACTCTCCCACTTTCTGTTTGGACCTAAGGCAAAAGAGACTCTAACCAGGAGTCAGCAAGATGGTAAAACTTTATCTGCAGTAGGAATCTGGTTTTCCACCCCACAGAAAACCTTTTCTAGGAATCAAAGGGATGGAAAGAAGCTTTGGTTCTTCGTCAAGAATTCTATTTACAACATCCCTGGGGATAGACCTTCTCCTGGCAGAGGAGGAGGTAACTACAATGAACATCACCTAGAGGCAGAAGCGGATTGCACAACCAAGGCCTCCGCAGTCTCTTAACCAAGAAGCTGTCAGTGCTCCTGAGTGGATGCCTGACTGCTGCACTCTGGAGGCAGGTGGGGGGTTTATCCATTCACCTGCAAGCCTGGCAAAATATAACAGATTCTTGAGTGCTAAACATAATTTCCAGATATGGTTCAGTACCCCTTTTCAGTTTCGCCCAGTCAATGAGAACTCGTAACAGAAGTAGTTTTGAAATTGCTAAGAAAGTTATCTAATAACTGTTCCCCAAAGACCAATTAGAGTCCAGAGTCTATTCTTTTTAGTACCCAAGAAAATAGGATATTAGACCATTTTTGGATCAGTGTCTTCTAAATCAGTTTGTAAAGCAGACAAAATTCTAAATGGTCAGAATTCAGTCCATTTTGCCTACTGAGGAAGGACGATTGGATGTGCTGCATAGATCTCAAGGATGCATACTATCATGTGAAGATATTGAAGTGATCAAGGAGGTGCTTCAGTTTTCATTTGGGAGTAAGTCGCTTTCAGGTCGGAGTCCTGCCTTTCGGAGTTACCACAACCCCTAGGGTGTTTACCAAGGTAATGACAGTGGTAGCAGCGCATCTTTGCCTGCTAGGGATTCAGGTTTTCCCATATTTCAATGTTTGATTCCTAACTGCTACCTCCATGAATCTGTTAACCATCATCTGGACCTTCTGCTGCATTTAATGCAAGATCTAAGGTTTACAAATAACCTCCCCAAACGCCACCTTACCCTGACAGAGCAGATAAAATTTATTGGATGCGTCTTGGATTCAGTACTACAGTTTTCCAGCCTTCCCCACCCCAGAGTGCTCTCCCTGGGCCTCATAGCTATGCAAGTACTTCATCGTCTTTCTCCTCCAGCAAGGTTGATTCTTCGACTTTTAGGTCTAATGGCCTCTTCAATCTTAATGGTGCACTAGCCAGATTTTACATGAGTACTTCAATGGACTCTTAACTTTGCAATAGTCTCAGAAGGGTCTATATCACATAAAAAATCCGTATAATCGAACACCACAAGACCGACACGTATAGCGCAAACCACAAATACGCCGAACCCCCTAAACCGCGAATTTTCAAATCTCTGTCATAGTTGGCCGACACCACCGCACGCCACATACTGTATACCCAAACATAATAAATAAAACACATACATACACTAACCTAACTCTACTTCTAACCCTACACTAAACCTTACATACATTACTATCTATGCACTTACCTTAACCCGCACCCTAACCCTAAGGTCCGTAACTATTGCACACTTACCCTACAGACATATACCCAAGCAAAACAAATAATCCACACACACACACACACACACACACACACACACACACACAACAAAACCCTACTTCTAACCCTACACTAAACCTTACGTACATTACCTATCTATGCACTTACCTTAACCTGCACCCTAACCCTAAGGTCCATAACTATCGTACACTTACCTTACAGAGCTATACCGCAGACGGGCCAACCATGACACTTTGACATTTCATGTTTTGCGGATTTGAAAGTTCGCCGTTACCGTAGTTCGTACTATACGTGTCAGTGTTGTGGGGTTTGCTGAAATGGGATTTCGATCTCGTAATATAGACCCTCTCAAAACATTCATTTGCTGCATACGAAAATTCACATCACTCAAATTTGCAGATGGTAAATCTGGTGAACAAAATCTTCAATGTCAGGACTTCCATTGCAAATGGATCCGCTTGTAGTTGTAGTAACCACAGATGCCTCCCTCCTGGGGTGACATTTCGAAGAGAGGATGGTTCAAGGTAGTTGGCCACATACAGAGGTCAATCTTCACATCAACATTTTGGAGGTGAGGACATTCCTAGCATTGCAGGCATTCTAGGATGTCCTTCCCCAGAGTATGATTTCTGTACAGTCGGACAACATGTCTGTACTAACGGAGGAACACACTCTTACCTCTTTCGTCGAGAGGCCATAAAAGTTTGGCAATGAGTGATGTCTTCTCCTCACTTTCTGATAGCAATGCATATACCGGAGATGTCCAGTGTGCCAGCAGACAAGTTGAGCAGAACTATTTTAATGCTTCACAAGTGGTCCCTCAATCCAGCAATGACAACTTTGATTTTCCATCACTGGGGCCAACCTTGCTGCGATCTCTTTGCACCCTACTTAAACAAGGGCAGCAGTAACTTTGCCTTGATCCCTCCACATAGATCATCACTGATAGATGCTCTGATCCACAGTTGGCCCCCATGTCTCCTCTGTGCCTTTCCCCCATTACCCTTAATGAACAAATTCATCTAGAAAGCAAGAATTTGCAAGGCCATTGTGATTCTGATGGCCCCTTCTGGCCCTGACAGACATGGTTTCCTTTCCTGTGGCCTGTACTAGTGCATTCAGGATGTTGGACCAGTATTCAGACTATTAAAGCACCTATCCTGATTGCCTCCTCTAGACCAGAGATCCATGAAATTAACTGCTTGGTTCCTTCAGCTCTAACCTAGCCAGAGATGATAGGCCCCCATCTTCAGTTGTTCAGGTCATAGCCTCTCAACAACCATCCACTAAGATCACATACCATAGCAAATGGAAAAGATTTTCCATTTGTGCTATGTTAAAACATTTAGACCCCTTTTCTGTCCACATTCCCTCCATAGTCTTGTCTGAACTTTTCTACAGCGGTTAAAGTTATTCCATTCTCAAAGAGTAAATGACCACAATCTCAAATGTCCACACAAGGCAGAATGACAACTCTGTAGCTTGAGTCACTAAAGTCTTTTTGAAAGGAACTTTTCTTCTGCGACCACCTATCAGAGATCCAGTACCTCCGTGGGATATTTTCATGCTGCAGGCATTAACTTGACCCTCTTTGAACCTGCAACATCAATTTATTTGAAGTTTATCTCTTGGAAAACAATTCTTCTAGTGGCTGTTACATTAGTGAGAGAGATTTCGGGCACTTTCCTGCAAACCTCCCTATCTGATATTCCATAAAGATAGATTTCCTTGAGAACTAATGCATCATTCCTTTCTAAGGTGGCATTCAAGACTAATTTAAATCCGTCAATATAGCTGTCAGTCTTTTCCCCCCAAATTCACAAACAAAGGTGAGTACATTTCCCATTTGCTTGGACGTTCATTATCAGATTAGGTTCCGTCTTCATAGGAAGAAAAGCAAGGCATGCACGGTGGACTGTGGTGCTCGGTCCAAACCAACAATGCAAAAACCAAAAAGGGACCAGCACACTCAGCAGCAGAAATAAAATCCAAATTTTTAATTAATATAAAGGTAGCTACCAAGCAACCTTCCTTACAATTACACAGACAGGTTTCGGCTAGTGTAGCCTTTCTCAATGTGAATTTTACATTACACCAAACATTTACTAAGCAAAACACCTTTACATCCTGGTACTATTAATCTGTCTTCATAGGACCATGCAATTCACAAAGTTTGATCAAGTTGTTGCATTCGCGAGACCCAATTTAGGCAAAATATTTGCTGACATTACTCTTTCCCAATGGTTGTCGGACTGCATTTATTTTGTCTACAATAAAAACGTGTCCCTACAGTCTAAAACTAAAGCTCACTCCAGAAGAGCAGTGGCCACATCAACAGCTTTTACTGGCAGACTACCAATTGATGATATTTGTGCTGCAGCAGCTTTGTCAACAGTTTACATGTTTGTGTGTTATTGCAAACTTGATGTACAGTTCAGATCACATTCTTCCTTTGGTTCCACCATTCTCAGGAATGTATTTCCTTGATGCCACGCAGATAAAATAGCTTGTGAATCTGTCCCATGTGTTGAGTCAGACAAAAATAGACAACTTTGGATACAAAAGTTATGTACTTAACAAAACGACAGATCCATGTCTGATTTTTGTTCGATTCAGCCCCCCACCCCCTCCAAATTGACACAAATGGGTTTCTGGTGCCTGGGTAGTTTCTCATACACCCTTTCTGTGCATAGCCCTAACAGACTGCCTTCCAGTCCTACTGTTTACCTGTATTCTAGGTTTAGTCTGGAGTACAATTGCTATAGATTATTTTAGTGGGGCAGGCTCGATCTGAGGGAATTATGGGTAGGGGAGTAGCCAGAGCCTTGAATCCAAGAAGCTTCAGATTAAGTGCTGAGGTCAGATCAGACTGGGTCTTGACAGCCCATGTGTTGAACTAGATGAAAATCAGACGGCATGGGTTTATCATTATGGTAAATACATAACATTTGATGTTCTTCTGTTGCAGTATTCCTGACATAAGGGGTTTGCTTGCCAAGGCGACGACCTGACGTCGGCCAGTATACCAGTCTTTTACTACTTAAGATGAGTGGTACATCTGACATTGGTCATCAGCAGACTTCGGCCATAAGAGATGTACAAGCGCACCACCCTCAGAACTACATTGCCACCAGTGGGATCACCAGTCCCAGATGTTGCTCTGCTGATGGAATTGCTGTTCTTCAAAAAGATAAGTGCCCCATTGGGAAAAATGTTTGTCTTTTGCTACCTTTATTTGTGAAGTTCATGACATCCAGAAAAGGGAAATGTGACTATGGACGACAGATTCCACATAAAGATAGTCATACACAGTGCTTTTTTTGCCTCGGCCCTCCGCACAAATCCTGTACCATTTCCCATTTCTTTGTTCTGAAACCCTCAGGAGTCAAGTTATCCTCCCTCGCAGTCTACCTAGAAAACCAGTGTCTCAAGCTTCAGGCAGAGAGTCCAATGTATTCCCCTCCCGACCCGACGACTGAGCCTACAAAACAGTCAAAAAACAGGGCCGAAACCGAAGCTGCTCCTCTCGAGTCAGACATCTCTCTAGAAATGCATGAGAGCTCAGAGACATGCTCCGACTGGGATCCAGATCCACAGACCAAGCCTGCTTCGCGGGTAGTCTTGGCACCAGATATTTGCACATCCAGAGAGGCTTCTCAGACTGCCTCCCAGTGTCCAGGGGGATCTGAGGCTTATTGTGTCAGAGGGCCGTGGGGGAATTACCCATATTGTTGGGGAGGATGTTTATTCAGATATTGTGGCATGCAGGTCTACATCTGGCCCTCTTTTGCACCGCATATATACGCCTTCAAAAAAGCATGTCTCTCCTTCTGACCTACAGAAGGAGTGGCTGAACTTTTGTCAAGGCCTCTTTTAAGGCCTTTATGGTACATAGGCCTCTGTCAGGTTGAGCTGCTTCCCCTCTGGCCTGGCCTTCTTTCTCTACGAGGAGTCCAAAAAGACAGTTGGTAACGGACATCAAAACAGGTACCAAGAAGACGAAAAACAGATGTCCTAAGCCAGGAAACGCACCATAATCTCCACACAGCAGGAAAATGCACTTGTAGAATTTTGTAGAATCTTTTATTCATAGAACACCATCATATAAAGTCAAACAAACCAGGTTAAGTGCTTTCTTCCCCTGTACAACACTTAGGGGACATCCTCAGAACCAAATACACATTTCCATAGAATCAACCTATTTAAACCAAGGCACTCAATCAATAAATCAATTAGATATTTAAATACATTAAATTGAAGTATATATATTTTTTTACAAAATGTCCACAATTGAATAAAAAGAAACACGAATGAGTGAATTAAGGAATTAATACATTAGAGAATTTATGAAATTCATAAAATGAATACCCTTTTCCTTAAAATAGGCACCAGGAATAAATAATCATTTAAACCTGGTGCTTCCAAGGCATTTAAACTTTAAAATTTAAACAGTGTCATAGTTTGCCAGGGTGACACAATGTTTAAATTTGGCATATTAGAAGTTGTACCACACAACCCAAGAGGGGGTTGGTGGGAACTACTAGTAGATTTGAGAGAATTTTATTGGATAATTTAAATGCCTTGGAAGCACCAGGTTTAAATGATTATTTATCCCTGGTGCCTATTTTAAGGAAAAGGGCATTCATTTTATGAATTTTTATAAATTCTTTAATTTATTAATTCCTTAATTCACTCATTCATGTTTATTTTTATTCAATTGTGGACATTTTGTAAAAAATATATACTTCAATTTAATGTATTTAAATATCTAATTGATTTATTGATTGATTGAGTGCCTTGGTTTAAATAAGTTGAATCTATGGAAATGTGTATTTGGTTCTGAGGATGTCCCCTAAGTGTTGTACAGGGGAAGAAAGTGCTTAACCTGGTTCGTTTGATTTTATATTATGGTGTTCTATGAATAAAAGATTCTACAAGTGCATTTTCCTGCTGTGTGGAGCTTATGGTGTGTTTCCTGGCTTAGGACATCTGTTTTTCGTCATCTTGGTTCCCTACGAAGAGACCCAGGCCCCATCTTACCTCAGATGAAGACTCCTCCTGTGCAGAAGGATGATGACTTGGATTGTTTCTCCCAAATTCCATTCCCTTTGGATTATACCTTCCCTGAAGATATATATTTTTTAATCAATTAGTTTACTGGGTAATGTCCATCTGGGCCAGAAACCCATTTTCATCTGAGACCCGGGGAGAAAAGCTCCAGACATACAGTTAAGAAAATTAACTAGCCATAATATTAACAATATTACTAATGTTTGATAAGTCACAGTTGTTTGTCTTTCGGCTTTTCCCAGTTAGGGGTCGCCACAGCAGAACTCTGGTCCGCTAATGATTGGCAGCAGATTTTTATGGTGCCAAGTTGCCAGCTCGACGCCCAACCTTCAATGAAGGCACGCCCATTCACGCATGTCTTTCGGAACGCCACTCGACCGCGGGGAGGACATGCAGACTCCACACAGAAGGCACTCCCTGCACTCTAACCAAGAATCAAACAGGAGAACCTCTTGCTGTGAGGCAATAACGCTACCGCTGCACCACCACAGATTTTTGATAAGTCACAGTGTAAAAAGAAAAAAAAATGATGGTACAAACAAGACACACAGTTTCAAAAAAGGGTTTGACCATTCATTTCCTATGAATTAAGATCACACTTGCTGCTAATAGGAGAAGTATAATAAAATGTTAAAATGAAAAATAAACATTAGCCATGGGGGTTTAACTAGATAGAATAAGGAGAAGTTATAAGAGAGAATAGATGGAGAGTGGGTAGACTTAGCCAGGAGTATGGCAGGAGCAGAGCCAATAATTTGCTAGATGTTCTTTTAGGAGGTGTTTGAACTCATGATGGTTAGGATTTGTTGCTTTGGGTTGAGGAAGAGTGTTCCAGAACTTAGCAATTTTATAGGAGTTGGAGGGAGGTGCCTTGAGTGTTGTGGGGTTGGATAACCTTTAACATTAGTTTGTTTGAGGAACCAAGTGATCTGTGATTTATATTAGGTTGAATTAGGTTAGTAAGTGTGGGGCAGTCATTGGGTTGGTGAATTATTTTGTGGACTGTGGTCAGTTGATTGAGAGTTAAAAGGTTTGGGAGTTCAAGCCAGTTGAGTTTGGAGAGTACTGAGCAGTGGTGGGTTCTGTATGGGTGGCCTGTAGCGAACTTCACAATTTTATTATAATAGGATTCTAGACTATTCAGATCTGTTTTTCATAGATTAGCAAATATTTGGGATCCGTAGAGGAGGGTGGAAAGCAGTTGTGAGTGGGGAGTAGCTAGTCTGGCACTTTCAAGTAAGGAATGGTTTGGCTCTCTATAGTGTGCCTAGTTTGTTGTGGACTTTTTTGATGGTGAGGGTGATGTGGATATCAAATCTTAGAGTATCATCTGTTGTGACACCTAGAAGTTTGGTTTAACTTGTGGGATCTATTTTGGTGCCGTTTGAAGAAGATATTGTTAGAGGGAACTGGCAAGTTTTGGGTTTGTTGTTTCTAAAAACTATTCTCTTGGTTTTGTTAGGGTTTAAGATAAGCTAGTGTTCAGTGAGGTATTTTTCTGTATCCTGAAAAGATATTTGCTTTTGTGTTTGTAGTTCCTGGGGAGTGGTGGCTGAGCAAATAAGTGTGGAATCATCAGCGTAGCGGACTATGGAGGCTAGTTGAGTTGCAGAGTGTAGGCCATTTGTAAATATTGCAAACAGAAGGGGGCAAAGTGTGGAACTTTGGGATACTCCATTAGAGATGGGAAGAAGAGGGGAAAGGGTATATTCCCATTTGGTAGCTTGCTGATGGTTAGATAGATAGCTGTGGAACCAGGAGAGGGCAGTTGAACTAAGGCCATAAGATGACAGTTTGTTGAGTAGGATTTGGTGTGAAACCGTATCAAAGGTTTTTGACATATCAAGGAATATGGATGAGACAAGTTGGCCTTCATTTATGAGACTTTGGATGGTGTTGGCAAAAGACAGTAGGGCGGTGCTAGTACTATGTTTTGGCTTAAAGCTATGTTGAGTGGGGGAAAGGAGGTTGTGATTAAGGAAATGGTTAAGGAATTGTTTGCAAATTCATTTTTCTAAGATTTTAGCTAGAGGGGAGAGGGTGGCTATGGGATGGTAGTTTTAGTTCTTTAGAGGTCCCACCTTTGTGTAGGGGAATAATGGAGATATTTTCCAAAGGCAGAGGATGTATTCCTCAGCAATAGAATGGCTGATCAGGAGTGATATAGGATAGGCAATTGGGGGGGGCAATTTTAAGGAATTCATTTGGTAGTAGGTCTGCTGATAGGCACCAAGGTTTGAGCTTGGAGAGGAGTGTTTTTATGTAGCTAGTTTGAATGGGAGTAAGTGTTAAGGGGCTGGGAGAATCCGAAGAGGGAGTGGGTACAGTAAGAGGTTTAGGTTGGATAGCTAGAAGTGGTGTGATTGTGTTAATAAAGTGAGTATTAAATTGTGTAGCTATGGGGTCAGTTATGTTCAAGGTGACTGGAAGGAGGGGTTGGGACATAGCCTGGATTGAGAAGGCTATTAATGTTTTGCCAGAATTTTGGGGTGTTTTTTGATGGATTTGCTGGCATGTTTGAAAGTAATTTTGTTTGTCTGATTTTATTTGTTTCTTAGCAAGATTGCAGAGTTGATGATATGTGGTGAGGTCTGATGTTCTTCATGTTTCACTGTTGCAGTCATTACATTTGGGTAATCTGCTGGCAGGTTGTCCTCAGTCGGCCTGATTAACAAAGTCTTGGGTCTTGTGTCGGTTGCTGTCCCCTCTTCCATGACGTCAGGTCATCAGGGGTATAAAACTTGCAGCCAAAGCCATTTTATTCAGTCTTTCTTGCCACGCGGTGCCCGAAGCAGAAGCATTTCGCAAGTGCCGGTCGGCCGACTCCTGAAATTTTCACATTCGAGTTTCAGAACCGAAGTCTTCAACTAAAGCTAAGTACCCCGTTGGGGAAACTTTTTCTTGCTCCTTACCGATGTCAGTAAAAGTTAATAATTGCATTACTTGCGGGAAGCAAATACCTCATAAGGATTTTAATTTGTACTGTATTCCTTGCATAGGCCCAGATCATAACGTGCCTTGCTGTTGGTTTTGTGTTAGAATTAGCCAACGCACTATTAAGCGTCGGTATATTTTTGCTTCGAAATATTTTGGATCCAGATTTAATTACCCTGAAATGTCGTCTGTTCGCAATCTGACTACCGGAGTTCACAAAAAACGCAAAGAAAAAGACAGAGACAGACCGTCGAGGTTCAAAACCGACTAAGCTTCTCCTAAGCCAGTCGCCGGTTCGCCAGTACTCAGTGAGGTGCTTTTGCAGCCCCTGATACCCGCTACTTTTGAGTCGCAGGCCACTACCGAGACCCATGCGGAGTCCGGTATGCTGCGAGATTCTCAGAGTATTGAACCAGCGGATGTCTCTCCCTTGGATGGGTCCGGAGCCGCTGAGCATGCTTCTGAGGGTGTTTTCAGGCCTCAACATTTTTATATAAAACGGACACCAAGATCAAAAATGTCTTCTAAGTCTAAAAAACTGACGCATGAGCCACGTGCTCAGGCCCCTGTGCCTAAAAAACAGATGCTGAAAAGGCTGAGGACTTAATTACCTTGATCAGGGGTTCCCAAACCCCCCTCCCCCCCCCGCTAAGAGGCCTAGGTAAGACACTGATGATGAATCTTCAGATCAGGTTTCCATTTCTTCTGATCAGGAATTTTCTATTCCACCCTATGAGGATTCAGATGCAGAAGAATCCATCCCATCTGCATCTCCTCCTGAGGATTATTCTTTTGGAGAAACCTTGCATACTTTAAGGGAACATTTTCATTGGGAGAGTCAGGATTTCTCTGAATCAAAAAAGAGGCTTAGGGATTTCTTTTTTCTTCCTCAGCATAGACCTTTGGCAGTACCTCCTGTATTAGACATTGTTGATGATGTGTTTTCGGAATCAAGCATGGCTCCTGATTCCCTACCTCCGGCTCCTAGTAAGCCAGACAGATATTACAAGGTTCCTAACTCCCACAAATTTCTATTCAAAAATCCTGCTGCTGATCCTGAGGCTATCTCACAGGGTCCCAAAGGTGTAATGGCCTCTACAGCCAAAAATCCTACACCCTCTGATAGAGATTCCAGGGTGCTGGATAGATGGGGAAAGAAGGTTTATACGTCTGCATCCTTGGCAATTAGGGCCTTAAACTACCAGTTTCATATGCTTAAATATCAACAGCATGTTATGGGCTTATTGAAACAGAAAATGATGATGATTTCTGATTGTGTGGAAAATAAAGAATTACAGGAATTATTGCATGCAGCAGAACAGGTTGGAAAGCAAACTTTGCAATGTGGTTTTGATTCCTTGGAGGCCTCTTGCAGGGCCGCAGTTACTGGATCTGTGATTAGAAGGCATGCCTGGCTCAAGGAGCAAAATCTGCCAGATCATGTTAAAGCGAAATTGTTGGATGCCCCTTTACAGCATGATACTCTGTTTGGTAATAAGGCAGAAGATGTTTTAAAGAAAATGGAAGACAAAGCTAAATCTATGCAAACTGTAAAATCCAGGCGCTCAAAAGGCTGTAGATACCAATCACAGGGTTTTTACAGGTCAAAGCAATGGGGTGCCTCCACCTCCAAATCTGGAGGAAACAAAGCACAACCCTACAGTAAGCAGTCTCAGTGACTTCCCTCTACCTTCACCAAGCACTTATCTTTTGGCAGCCCCCTTGGGGGGAAAATTAGCACTTCATGCTCAAAATTGGCAGTTAATTACCCAGGACAAGTGGGTATTAAACATAGTATCCCAGGGGTACAGATTTCATTTCCATACTTTGCCAATTCCAAACGGTTGGCCAGATCTGCCACAAAATCAATGGGCAGAGGCTCAGGAAACAAGTTACGTCCCTCATGGATATGGGGTTATTCAACAATTACCAGAACAGGAAAAAGGACAAGATTTTTATTCAAGAATTTTCCTGGTACCCAGAAAAGACGATGCCTGCCGTCCAATACTGGACTTATCGATTTTGAACAGGTTCCTGGACATTCCAAAATTCAAAATGCTGACTTTACAACAGCTACTGCCTATGCTGGGCAGGAATGCTTGGTTAGTGATTCTGGACTTGAAAAAGAGGCATTCCTACATATCCCAATAAGGGAATCGTGCAGAAGATACCTCCGCTTCAAGGCAGGTTTTTTGCATTACCAATTCTCTGCACTGCCATTTGGCTTATCTACTGCGCCTAGGGTCTTTACAAAGTGCCTGGCACCAGTAATTGCATTTTGCAGACAAAGAAGCATACAAATTTATCCTTACCTGGACGACTGTCTCATTCAAGCAGAGAACAAGGATATTCTTCTTCAACATCTGGCATTTGTAAAAAGGCTTCTAAATGCCTAGGGTACACAATAAACGAAAATAAATCCCAACTGGTACCCTCTCAAATAATTACATTCCTGGGTGCAAGCTTGAATACAGCTGCCCAAATAGCTTACCTTATGCCAGACAAACAAAGGCAACCGACAACATACTTCAAACAGATGGCAACAAAAACCCAGTTGTCTGCAAGACAAATTCTACAGGCTTTGAGGTTCATGGCATCCTGCATTCTACTAATTCCATATGCAAGACTGCATATGAGGAAACTTCAGTGGTACCTAAAAAGTTTATGGAGTCAACATTGTCACAGTCTGGAAACAATCATTCCTGTCATTCCCTGCGTACAACAGGAGTTTTTGGTAGGCAGAGACACATCACCAAAACAAGGGACTGTCATTCACTCTACCCCCTGCCACCCAAACCCTAACTACAGACTCATCAGACTATGCTTGGGGGGCCCACCTGGTGGGGAAATGCATTCAGGGCATATGGAGACCAAAACAAATACATCTGCATATCAACCAGGAAAAGATGCTACCTGTTCAGAATGCTCTGACAGCCTTCAAGGACTTACTTCATCCAGGACAACTACTGATAAAGACGGACAACACCACGGTTATGTGGTACATAAGCAGGGGGGTACACATTCCTACCCTCTTTGCAGACTAGCCATGGCATTGTGGAACACAATTTTGACTTACAAGTACATCTTCAATCTCAATTCCTGCCAGGAAAACAAAATACTCTGGCAGACGACCTAAGCATAAATCTTATGGACCCGCACGAGTGGAAACTGGATCCACAGATCTTCAGCATGGTAACAGAAGTGGGGGAGCCCAGACATAGATCTATTTGCCTCTCCCCAAAATTCTCAACTGGACAAATTCTGCACAAGGACTTATCACAGACAAGCATGGAAAGTGGACGCCCTATCCTTCAGTTGGAAAAACCCATCAGTCTATGCCTTTCCCCCTCTGCTTCTTCTCTCCAAAGTCTTACTAAAGGTCAGATAGGAAAAAACAAAAATGATCCTGATTGCTCCGGACTGGCTTCGCCAGCACTGGTACCCAATTCTAAGGAATATGTCTCAACTACCTCTTTGGTACTTGCCTCAAATACCTCATCTACTATCTCAGCAGAACAATCAAATTCTGCACACTCAGCTCCAAACTCTGAACCTTGCAGCATGGCTGATCATTTAATTATTCAAACAACACCTCTCAGTGAATCTGTGATGGATGTCATTTTGGAAGCCAGAAGGCCTAGTACTAGAAAATCTTATGCTGATAAATGGAAGAGATTCTGTGTTTGGAACCAAGCACAAGGAACGGACACAGCAAAACCAAATATCCCTCAGATTTTACAATACTTGACTGAGATGCTTAACAAGGGCCTATCTTTTTCTTCAATAAAAATCCATGCCTCTGCCATCTCGGCTCATTACAATACGGAGCCTCCCCTCTTTTCTCATCCTCTGCTAAAACATTATCTTAGAGGGGCCAAAAATTTAAGGCCTCCCAGAAGATCACCAACTCCTGCATGATGGGACCTCAATTTTGTGCTGGAAAAACTCACCCTGCCTCCTTTTGAACCAGCAGCTACTGTGGTTATAACATTTTTATCTTGGAAAACGGCTTTCCTCTTGGCAGTCACTTCAGCAAGAAGGGTTTCGGAACTACAGGCTCTCATGGCTGTGGAGCCTTTTATTACATTTTACCCGGACAGGGTGTCCCTCAGGACCAGTCCTTCCTTTATGCCTAAGGTGGTATCCAATGTGGCTCTTAACCAAACGATTCACCTGCCAACATTTTACCCAAATCCGCAGAACAAGGGGGAGCGGATTCTGCATTCATTGGATGTGCACAGACAACTAAGATTCTACTTAAACAGGACCAAATCTCTAAGAAAGCCTGAGCAACTACTGGTGGCATTTGCTTCAGGATCAGAGAGGAAGGCAATATCAAAGCAGACTATTTCTAAGTGGATAAGCCACTGCATTTGTTTCTGCTACTTGCACCATGGTAAACGTGTGCCCAAGGGAATCTAGTCACATTCCACCAGGGCTGCCTGTACCTCAGCAGCCTTTCTCAGAGGAGTTCCAACCAAAGACATTCTAGAAACTGCTACTTGGAGCTCTGTTCATACCTTCACAAAGCATTATCATTTGCCTCTCTTCTCCAAATCCAGGGCAGGCTTTGCCACTGCAGTTCTGCATGGCCTCATAGCCGCTCCTAATGCTATTTAGTTCCATCCTCCCATCCATAGCTTTGGGATTCCACCCAAATGTAATGACTGCAACAGTGAAACACAAAGAACATAGCACAGTTGTGTACACTTACCATAAATGTAGATGTTCGAGTGTATTCACTGTTGCAGTCCGGGTTACCCACCCGCCATCTCCCTTTTCTATAACTTCTCTTTCCTTCACTATATTCTAAAGCCTTTGGGGTGTATTTGCTTTTAGATGAAGGTAAAGTTTATGTTGCTAAAAGTGTATTTACATATATTGCTGTTTGTTTTTATATATATATATATGTGTGTGTGTGTGTATATATATATATATATATATATATATATATATATATATATATATATATATTCCCCCCCCATTTGGGGGCACCTGACATCTGGGGCAAGAAAAGCTGAATAAAATGGCGTCGGGATGCACGTTTTATACCCCTGATGACCTGACGTCATGGAAGAGGAGACAGCAAATGACCCAGGACCCAAGACTTTGTTGATTAGGCAGACTGAGGGTAACCTTCCAGCAAATTACCCAAATGTAATGACTACAACAGTGAATACACTCTAACATCTACATTTATGGTAAGTGTACACAACTGTACTTTTTATCTTTGATGATGTGATATGTTAATCATGACTTGTCTCTATATTTGAGTAGTGATTTAGTGTCTTTTGTTAGCCAAGGGTATGTGCTTAGGTTTTGATCTTTTTTTCCTTATGGGTGCAAGGTCATTAAGTACACTAAGAAAGGTGGTGTTGAAGTACTGTACAGCCTGATCTGATCTAATCTAGAGGAAGGTTGCTAAAAGGTGACCAGTTGCTTTGTTGAAGAAATAGGTTAAAAGTGGAGCGGGAGAAATTTTTCTTGTTATGGATGAATTTATATATTATGTTGGTCAGGGTCTGTACAGGAAGGTTGTTGGGTGGTCACTGTAGGAGTCTGGAAGGCAACCAACTAGGAAACCTAGGTTGGGTTTTAGTCCGTATCCAATCAAGTGTAGACTGCCTTTTGGAGTGTTTATCTAATCGAGTTGGGCAGGATATGCTTTGGGTGAAGTTGTAAAGGTTTGGGAAAAGGGAGGGGCTGTTGGAGGAGCATGAGTGCCAATCAAGGTTGAAGTCTCCTGGGATAATTATTTCTTGGTTGAAAGAAGATGATGCCCAAGAAAGTAGATTTGCAATGATGGGTACGTTATTGCCAGGGGGGAGATGGGCAGTTATGATAATAATAGCTTTGTTTGGGTTTATCACTAGGCATGCTGTAAGGATTTCAGTGTTTGGTAGTTCGGGAGGGGCACAGTTTAACTTTTCAATTTTGAGAGTGTCTTTGTATATAATGGCGACACCACTGCCCCTTTTGTTTAATCTGTCTAGTCTTATAATGTTACATCCAGTAGTAATTTTGTCTTTGTCTTTAATGTGTGGCTTTAACCAAGTTTCAGAAATAGCAGCAATGTCAGGTAAATAGGTGTTCAGGGTTGCATGGAATTCAGTAATTTTACTTACAATACTACGGAGATTGAAACTGATAAAGAATAGGTCAGTGTTGCTCGTTTTTGGAAGAGGGTGGAGGAGGTGGAGATTAGTTGTATGATGACAAAGGTGTGCTTGAAGGCTGTGTTGGGGGAGCTGTTGGCCAGGAGGGTAGTTAGTTTGTGGTCCAGGGTTGGGGTGGATATCGGCTTATTAATTTGAGCTATGTTGTGTCGCAGTTTTCTAAGCTTATTAGTCAGTTTTACATATCTAATGGCTGAAAGATTTGAACAGTGTGTGGGTATATGTTTGAGAGGTAAGAGAAGAGTGTTTGATATGGGCTGATGTCAGCATAGGTGTGGGTGTGTTGGTAGGTGAAGGACAGAGAGAGAGAGTAGGTGAGTGGAGTTGAAAGATTGCATTAGCGTGGAGGGAGGTGGAGATGTGCATGAGCTAGGCAAGGTGGAGTATGAGAGCATTGGCAAGAAGGGAGTAGAATTGAGACAGTGAGATAAATGTATTGGGGAAGGGAGGAGGTGAGAGTTAGGGGAGCTGACTGTTGAGGGTGAGTGTGGTTGGCCGAAGGGTAAAGGGATGTGGTTAGGTTGGGTATAAATCTGAGGAAAGTGGGGGTGGATGAGAATAGGGGTAGGGGAGCAGAGTGAGCCTGAGGCGCGCAGCAGGTTGAACCAGGGAACACAGCAGGCTAAGAAAAAACAGAAAAAACTCTAAAACACAGGAGTAAAAACTGAAGCTGTAAAAGAGTGAGAAGACCAGGGTATTACTGTTGAGAAAATGTAAGTAAACTACCACACACCAAAAACAAAAGAGAGGAGAAGGCAAGTCTATTTATATAAGATGACTCCAGTGGGACAGATTCCCCCATGGAGATGTCTTTTGGGGAGACAATCTCCAAAATGCATGAACACTTCAAGTGGGTCACCACAGAGATGTCAGAGCTCCAGAAGCATTATTATGACCTCCTCCAGGTACAGACCCCCCAGTCCTTTGGCCATCGCTCCTGTAATACCTGTGTTTCTGGATCCCTTTGCATCCACTTCCACCCAGACTCACAACCCCCAGCACCTAAAAAGCCTGATGGGTACTACAAAGTACCCAAGGACTGCCAAATTCCTCTTTAAGGCACCTGCTGCAGATCTTCTGTAGCCTCTGATAAGGCCTCCAGTTTGCTTCCTTCCTCTTCCCTGCTGCCATCAGATAAGGATAGCAGACAGTTGGAGGGGGTGAGAAAGAAAATCAATACCTCAGCTGCTCTGGCCTTCTGAGCATTACATTCAGACAAACATGACAATGTACCACTTGTAACTCCTTTCCCAAGTCTCAAAACTGGTATCAGATATGCCTGACTCTGAAAATAAGGACCTGGCATCATCCCTCCTTGCCATCTCCTTTCAGGTAGCCATATAGTCTATCAAGTGCACCTAAGGTGCAGTAGAAGCCAGCTCTAGAGCTGCCCCACTTCCTCTTCTGCCCTCAGGAGATTTGCGTGGCTTAGGCTTCAGCCTCTACCTGAAGATATCAAGGTAAAACTGATGGATGCCCCCTTGGATAATACTGCCCTTTTTGGGAAATCCTCCACAGAGCTATTCAAATCTCTGCAGGAAAAAAACAAAGAACTTAAGGAACTCAGGCACATCTTGGTATCCCCTGTGCCTACATTTCAAAGGAATTACGCTGCAAAACAAATTTTCATACACAGGTAATCCAGAGCACGAGAATCTAGACCTCAGAAGAGGGCAAAGACCCAACATTTTCCCTCCTGTTCTGCCTCTGTTTCCAACATAACCAAGCAGCCCTTTCCTGATTGAACGGGCTCTTCTTTGGGACTCTTGCAGCAACCTAATTACCCTGTCCCAATGCTTTTCCCTCTCCCTTTCTTCCTAGAAACTCATCACTCAGAACTCTTGGGTGTTAAGCGTCATCAAAAGGAAATAACTACATGGTTTGGCACAAGGTGCCTACCGTCAGGGGAATTTCCCCTACCATCAAAAGATCAGCTTCCCATTTTCCTGCCAGTTCTACTAGAACAGGACACTATAGAACCTCTTCCCTGAGGGGAAGAGGGAAGGGACTTTTACTCCTGCCTTTTTCTAATTCCCAGAAAGAAAGGACCCTTGAGACAAATCCTGGATCTCTCTTACCTCAACAATTTCTTCGTAGTTACCTTTTTCAGAATATTAACTCTGCAAACACTATTTCCCATGTCCTTCCTCAGGCATTTCTGTCTTCAATAGATATCAAGGATACCTACCTCCATATTCCCATCCACCACAGCTATGGGTGATTCCTACGATTTTCGGTGGGATCCTTGCACTGACAGTTCTCTGCTTTGCCTTTTGGACTCTCCACAGCCCCGAGAGTATTCACAAAATGTCTAGCCCCAGTAGTAGCCTTTTGCAGGCTCCAAGGGATCTTAATCTACCCATACCTAGATGGCCTAGGCAATTACCATTCTTCAAGGCCTGGGATTTACCATCAGCTTCAAGAAATCTTCCCTGGTCCCAGCCCAAGATCTCATTTTCCTGGGCTGCAGATTCCAAATTCTGAGCATGATAGTGTCTCTCCCACCTTGCAAGGCACAAGAGATTTCCCTAATCTTCGCAGAGACTCATCCTAAATCATTTTTGTGACGTGCAATTCCTCAGGATCTTGGGCCTGATAGCATCTACCATTCCAATGCTTCCTCAGGCAAGGCTTCTCATGAGGAAACTTCAGTGGTTCCTCAAATCAGTGTGGTCTCAGCATGCTCACCCTGTAGAACACCTCATTCCTCTCTTCCCATGACTAAAGCAGGCAGAGGCTCCAGTGGTGGATCTCATAGCTGTCTCTAAATCCAGGTCTTCCCATTCACCCTGTGCCTCATTTACGGATGTTTTGGACACGGGTTGGGGGGGTGGCCTTAGACCTCCATACGGCTGAAGGGGGGTGGTCTCCTTCCCAAATGCAGGACCATACAAATGTGAGAGAGATGAGAGCACTAATTTTTGCCCTCCAAACGTTCAAGTCACTGATCAGACCAGGAAGATTGTGTACACAAAGGTAACATGACCGTCTTGTGGCACATAAGCAGGGAGGTGCCACATCCCATTTCCTGTGCAGACTAGACATGCAGGTACGGGATTTCGCTCACCTCCTAGATGTATTTCTCCAAGCAGTGTACATCCCCTCCAGCCAGAATGCAGTGGCAGACACCCTAAGCAGTTCCAGGACACAAGCCCAGGAATGGATGCTTCACAGGGATGTCTTTCTCAACATTGTCCACCAGTGGAGTATTCCAGAGAGAGATTTGTTTGCATCCCCCATGAACAAACAGCTCCCTCGGTTTTGTGCCAGAGAATAACCATCCTCAGGCATGGAGAGTTAGACGCCCTTTCAATCTCCTGGAAGGAGAAATTCCTATATGCATTCCCTCCCCTTCCACTCATCCCAAAAGTTCTGTTGAAAGTCCAACAGGAGAAGCCAGAAATCTTGCTGATGACTCCCTACTGGCCAAGACAGCATTGGTTCCCCTTCTCTTTCACCTAGCCAAGGGCAGTCACCACAATTTACCAAACAGAATGGACCTACTAACACAGAACAAGGGCTCACTCCTACAGCCACATCTGGAAACTGTCTCCAAACGACTCTGTGGGTGATTGAGCCCTGATACCATTCAGACACCTTTACTTTGAGGACATGCTAGGTAGTGCAGGAGGCCAGGAAACCTACTACTGGAAAATCTTACCTCTCCAAATGGAAGAGATTCTCTGTTTGGTGTCTGGCTTAGGAACCTGGGCCCATTGAAGGTGCTCCCGCCTATGGTTCTATCCTGTCTGTGTGAATTGCTTAACACAGGATTAGCATACTCTTCAATTAAAGCTCACTTGTCAGCTATTTTTGCTTGTTTACCATTAAATCCTCCCTTATCTTCCAGATTTGAAGCTAAAAAATTCCTCAAAGGTGTCCATATCGCCCCCCCCCCCCTCCCCCAGGAGACCTGTGGCTTCACTCTGGGACATCAACTTTGAGCTTGAGAAACTGACTCCAGCACCTTTCAAACCTTCTTCCTCTAGTTCACTCAAACACTGCACATGGAAAACAGTCCTCCTGGAGGCCATTACCCCTGCCAGGTGGGTCTCAGAGTTGCACGCCTTTATGGCTTCTCCCCCCTTATTGTCTTTCCACAAAGACAGGATGTCTCTGCGGACCAGTCCCTACTTCATGCCAAAGGTTGTCAACAAATTGTCCTCAAACCAGGCAATTCACCTACCAACTTTCTTTCCCTCCCCCCAGAACAGTAGTGAGAGGGTCCTGCACACCCTGGATGTACGCAGACATCTCAGGTTCTACTTGCATAAGACTGGGATTGCCTGTGTCTAAACACACCATCTCTAACTGGATATCCAGATCTGTTGCCTTTTGCTATGCCCACCATCATAAGGTTCTCCCTGGCTCAGTCAAAAGTCAATCTACCAGGGCAGTGTCTTCAGGGGTTTTCGCAGGGGTTTAGATACCAACTCTATCCTAGAAGCTGCTACTTGGACATTTGTCCACACCTTCATCAAACACTATATAAGCTGCATTCCATCTCCAGATCCAAAGCAGGGTTTGCCAGGGTATTCTCTATGGCTTCTTAGAAAATTCCTCTGCCACTTCTTCCTACCTTTCCTCTTGAGTTTTTTTTTACTCCTCTTATGTCAGGAATACTGCAACAGAAACATAGAAGGATATAGATTAGTTGTGTAAGAACTTTACCGTAACAGTAGATGTCCTCCTCTTCTCTGTTGCAATATTCCAACCCTCCCACCTTTCCCCCACTTCTTGCCTTTCTTGGATACACTGATCCTCATTCCCTTAGACTGTCTCTCTGCCTGGGGCCTCAGTTTTGAGGGTGGTTTATGCGTATGTCTCTCTTATGGTTGATGTCTGCTGATAGCCAACGTCAGACATACCGTGCACCTGAGGTAGTAAAAGACTTTGAATTACTCAACTGTAAACTGCTTTTTCATACTGAGAGTTGAATTTTCTGTTTGTGAGTGCTCGCTCTGTGCTTCTCTGTGCATTTTTGTGAGGTTCCTGTGTTCTAGTCAGCATAGTCTGAATAGAGGCCTGCTGTTAACCAGGCCTGGTTGGTTTGCTTGTTGAGTTTCCTGTGTTTCTGGCAGCCATCTTCTGATGGTGTAGTGTCTTGTCTTCACTGTTAGTGAGAGTAACAGGGTTGCCTGACCTTCTCTAGCACGAATCATTGGTTGAAAGAGCAGGGGCTAGCAAGACTGGGTAGTAATTCAAGCTTCTAGATTCTTCCATCTTTTCTTTTATACCCTGTGTTTGCAGGGTGTTGTGCTTGTTTGCTTGTTGTGCACTGGCACTCTGCTGTTTTAACCCATTGCGAGGCACCTCAGTTGCATTTTTTCCCTTACCAGCACTCTTTTGTAACTACTGTGATTTTTATCGAGCCCTAACTATAGGTAGTCTGTTCTGATATTACCCACTCTACCATCTTTTACCTCTCTTTCACAGATTCTAACAAACATGGACTGACAATTTCCTGTGGTTTCTCCTGCTTGTCTTGTTGATATGGGCATCCTGAGACAGTGTAGCAACTGCCTTATGTACACGGACAATCCTCTTCTACCACCTAGGAACACAATATATGAGAGATGCAATTACATTAAGAACCTAGAATCCTTGCCGTCTCAATCACAAGCCAGTACACTTGGCCCTGAGAGGGTTGTGTGCAGAAACATCACAACCACCACACCTCTAACACCACCCAAACCTGTACAGTACATTTCTACATATGTGGAGGTTCTCAGCAAAAACATACCTAAACAAGAGAGACCTCCAAGGCAAAAGCAGGCATGCACATCACAACCCACCACACCAAGCACCACACACAGTACACATGCCTGTCTCTCACAGCCTCTAAGGCCCAGCCGCAAACCCACATATTAGTCATAGGAAACTCTTATCGTGAGACACACAGATGTGTTCCTCACCAGACTAGAAAAAGGGGAAAGTCATGGTAAGTTGCTTGTCAGGTGCTAGAATCCGCCGTATCACTCACACACTCGGGTCTGTCAACAGCAGGTACTGTTATGACTCTGTCATAGTCCATGTTGGTGTGAATGACTTGAGACATACTTCTCTGGACTGTATGAAGAGAGGCCATGATTGAGCTCGCTGAATGTGTCCCAGGCAGGTATATCCATAGCCTTAAGCAGCATCCTACTGTCACCCAGAATAATGGCTCAGTACAAACAGAAAATGATTGACTTTAACAATTGGGTTAGCTTCTGGTGTCATTCCAAGGGGATCCAGTACCTGACAGCCTGGGAGGACATGATTGACAGACCACAATGCTTTGCCAGAGATGGCCTTCATCTGTCTTCCCTGGGCTTCAGGCTTCTAGCAAAGGCTCTTACCTCCCCATAGTGCCTTGTTTAGGCAAAGTCATGAGGACAAAATTACCAACGTGAAAAATTCTTATAAACGAAATTTAAAGGTCATGCTACTAAACACTAGGAGTCTTAACATGGAACTGCACTCATTGCAAGCATTCCTCACCCTGGAAGATGCTGACATTTGTGCAGTCACTGAAACCTGGTTCTGAGCTATGGAGAGCACCCCAGCCTTACCAGATTACTTGTCCTACCATACTTTCAGACCCCAAACAGAGGGCTACAAAGCCAAAGGAGGTGGAGTTTCAGTATTTATCAAAGACATACACACCTCCAGGCTGGTCAGACAATGTAACTCACAGGAGACACTCCAGGTGCAGTTAACTATTGACAAAATACCTATTCAAATCATAGCTAGCTACAGACCCCCAACCATGACTCAGGAGGCCCACTCCATCTATCTGGACTTGCGTGAATCCATCAAGATTCAACCCTCTACCCTGATCCTGGGCGACTTTAACTACCCAACCATAGAAAGGAAGACCTATTCTAGCTCAAACACAAATGCCCAGAGATTCCTCAACTTCGTCAGTGCCAATGCATTGGATCAGCTGGGCGACACCCCCACAAGAGGTTAAAATATCCTGGACCTGGTACTAACCAACATTAGCAGCTACTGTAGCACTCCTACAGTGTCATCCTCTTTGGTAAGATCCGACCATAAAGCAGTCGCTTTCGAAGTCCCCATCTCCCCTGACCCCCGCCCTCCTTGCCAGGGTCGAACAAGAAAACTTTTCCAAAGCTGACTACAACCTCCTGAGAGCAGGTATAAGCAGCTTCACAGCCACCATCCCTTCAGTTGAATCAAGCACTAATGTCCAAGCCTACACCAAAAAACTATATGAACGCCTGTCTAGCTGCGTGGACTCTGCAATACATGACAGGACCAAATCATCTTCCTCAAGGAAGAGTAAACCTGTCTGGTGGATAGCAGCAATAAACAGACTCTATAATAAAAGGAAAAAATTGCTGTCCAGGACCAAGAAGGAGCAGGTGCCAAGTTTGAAACAATCTCGCCTTCATTCTTGCTTGATGGGTTCGGAGCCGATCCTCGGCTCCGACTCGGCACTTGCTAAGCTCGAGAGTCACTTTTACCAGCTCGAGGCAGCCCCATATCACATGATGCAAGGCGGTAAGTACCCAGATCTCGTTTGATGACAACAGGCAATAGCACCTAGCATAATAACTTCTAAAAGGAAGAAAGAAGGAGAGAAAAAAACCCTGAAGGATGGTAGAAGGACCAGCACTGTATGGTCTTCAGAAGCATACTTCCTTGTAGAAAGAAAGGTCTGTCCAGGCCTGGGGGAAGGAGGGAGGGTCGCAAGAAAGAAGGCGAGAAGACAACTAACATGGAACGTTATGGTAGGTACATAACTTCTCAATGTTAAGTTGTCAATCTCGCCTTCATTCTTGCTTGATGGGACCGCGTCCTTAGCACCTTTATCCTGGGTGGCTCAATGGAACAGACTCTTGAGAACTGTAGAGCCAAAACTGGCTCTGTCCCTGGAGGCCAAATCCAATTTGTAATGGGAAACAAATGTATGAGGAGTGGCCCAAGTGGCTGCTGCACAAATAGTGTCCAATGGAAGTCTAGCTTGAAAAGCTGTGGAAGTGGCTAAGCTTCTGGTTGAATGTGCTTTAAGTTTTGAGCACAGCTGTTTTCCCCTGAGCTGATAAATTTCAGAGATGACAGAAGAAAGCCATCTAGATAAGGTTACTTTTGAGACAGGAAGGCCTTTCTTGTTATCAGCATAAGAAACAAATAGTTGATCGGATTTCCTGAATTGTTTTGTTCTGTCCAAATAATATCTAAGTTGGCGGTGGACATCAAGATAATGCAATTTTTGTTCCGATCTGTTTGAATAGTTTGGGAAAAATACAGGAAGGTCAATCGCCTGATTCAAATTAGTCTTTGAGGCGACCTTAGGCAAAAAGGTCGGATTAGTTCTCAATGATACTCTGTCTTTGTGGAAGACTAAATAGGGGGGGCGAACAGATAAAGCATGAAGTTCAGACACCCTCCTAGCCGATGTAATAGCAACCAGGAATAAAGTTTTTCATGAAAGAAATTTCAGGGAACATGAAACAGCTGGCTCGAAGGGAGGAAGAATCAAGGATGTCAGCACTAAATTTAGGTCCCATTGAGGAGGAGGACTCCTGATTGGAGGTTTCAGGAGAAAAATTCCTTTCAAGAAGGCTCTACAAAGCCTATGGGACATAATGTTGTGATCTGCGAACCCAACATGAAAGTTCGAGATAGTGGCCAACTGAACTTTGACCGTGGAAGAAGAGGAGCCCGCATGAAAAATTTCCGCTAAGAAATCCAAAACTGCTTGTACTGGAGCAGTGAAGGGATCAATATTTTTGGCTTTTGCCCAATAATTAAAACGTTTCCATTTGCTAGTATAAATCCTCCTAGTAGAGGATTTTAAAGATGCTACTATGATGTCTCTAACAGGATTAGAGATCATAGGAAGCCTGGCTAAGGAAGGAAGTGGAGCAACCATGCTGTGAGGTTGAGAGAAGGAATAGACCGGTGCAGCTGACCCGATTGGTGAATCAGAAGATCTGGCACTGGGTCCAGATGCCACGGCTGCACCAAGAGGTGACGACGGAGGGACGGGAACCAAATTTGTCGAGGCCAATAAGGGGCAATGAGAATCATTTTGGCTCTCAAAACGGTGGCTTTCTGGATTACTTGTGGGATCAGAGGAAAAGGAGGAAAGGCATAAAGAAGTCCCTGGGGCCAATCCTGGGTCAGAGCGTCTCTGGGGGGATGGCCTGGCAGTGGTAAGAGAGAGAAGAAGTCTGGGCATTTGCTGTTTTGGGGAGTAGCAAAAAGATCGCAACATGGGCGACCCCATTCTAGAAAAATCTCTTCCACTATAGATTGTTTGAGAGACCACTCGTGAGGCATGAGAATAGCTCTGCTCAATCTGTCCGCTAAAATGTTGGTTTTCCCAGGGATATGCGTTGCTACCAGAAACCGATGAGAGGAGATCGCCCATTGCCAAAGTCTGAGCGCTTCTCGACACAAGGGGTAAGACTTGGTTCTGCCCTGTTTGTTGATATACCATACTACAGACATGTTGTCTGTGTGGACTGCAATTGTCCCCAAGGGAAGAAAGTCGTTGAGGGCTTGCAACGTTAAAAGCACTGCTCTCATCTCTAGGACATTTATGTGCAGGTGGTATTCGAATGGTTGCCACGTCCCATGAACCATCCTGCCCTGATAATGCTCCCCCCACCCGATCAGGGAGGCATCCGTAGTGACAGTGGCTACCGGGGTTGGGGGTACAAAGGGTCTGCCTTGGTGAATCTGGGGAGAAGTAATCCACCAAGTAAGATGATTCTTGCAAATCTGTGTCACCAGTATTTGGTGACGCATCGGAAGTTGTTGGTAAGACCACTGAGTGAACAACATCCACTGAAGAAGGCGCATATAGAAGTGAGCCAGGGGAAGAAGGGTAATGGCCGCAGCCATAAGGCCCAACACTTTTAGAACCATTCTGGCTTGTACTTTCTTGCTGGCTAGAATGAGTCTCACATGACCTTGTATATCTGAGATTCTTTGGTCTGTGAGGGTAGCTGACATCCGAACAGTGTTTAATTTTGCGCCTATGAAAGTAATAGACTGGCAGGGCAACAAGGAGGATTTTCCGTAGTTGATCGAGATGCCCAATTGAGTGCAAAGATTTATTGTGTAATCCCTGGCTTGAAGAAGCTGATGCCTGGTGGTGGCTGAAAGGAGCCAGTCGTCGAGATACGGAAACACCTGGAATCCTTGACGTCTCAGGTGAGCCGTGACCACTGCCATACATTTGGTGAACACTCGGGGGCTGTAGTGAGACCAAAGGGCAGGGCTCTGAATTGGAAATGACTGGACCCCAGCCGAAAGCGGAGAAACCTTCTGGAGCGTCTGTGAATTTTTATGTGATAGTACGCATCCTGAAGATCTATTGAGCACATCCAGTTGTCCTTCTGTAATAAGGGCAGAATTGACTGAAGTGTGACCATTCGGAATCTTGTCTTTCTCACAGACTTGTTGAGTCTGCTGAGATCCAATATTGGTCTCCAGTCTCCCGTCTTTTTGGGGACCAAAAAGAATCTTGAGTAGATTCCGGGCTCTGAATGATCTGTTGTAACTGGCTGAATGGCTCTTTTTTGCAGAAGTTTTAAAACTTCTAACTCTGCAATTTCCCTTAGACCGGGTGGAACATCTGGAAGGGAATTTGAGTGAGAAAAGGGAGTTTCCTCGAAAGGAATTTTGTAACCCTCGGATATGATCGACTGTACCCCGGATATGATCGACTGTACCCATCTGTCTTGAGTTAGGGAAAGCCAGGCTTCTGGGTACAGCGATAGTCTTCCCGACTGCCTCCAAGGATGGACAGTCGGGCAACATCTCAGGGATGCTGAAAGGGCTTGTCAGAGAGAGGCTCTCTGCTTCCCTGGTTTTGTGGACCCCCTCTGCCTCTAGAGCGGCATCTGTTATTGTTAACCCCTCTGCCTCTAGGGGTAAATTGACCACGTGAATCCGGCGTGACTCCTTGGGATTTGCGGAACCACATTTTGCCACCCTTCTGTCCTTTAGGGTAAGGTCTAGAAGGGGTGGAAAAATGGACCCCTACGGCAGAAAGAGTCTTGCCGTCCTGCTCAAACCTGGTCAATGTTTCCTTCACTTGAGGGCCAAACAAAGCTGACCCATCAAAGGGAGAGTTAGTGAAGGATGTCTTAAAGGGATCTGCAAAATTACAGAGCCGCATCCAGGCTTGGCGTCTAAGAGCCACACCTGTACCTGCGGCCCTACTCGCTCCATCTGCTGCATATGATATCAGTCGCATGGAGGAGTTAACAATAGAATTAAGGGTTCCTAGCTGCGAAGCAATTTTTTCTTGAGCCCCTGCAGCTGTGGGATCCTGTACTACTTCACCTAGCTCCTTAAGGATATCCCTTTGGAGTCTGGTGAAGTGACATAAGTAGTTCAGCGAGCGCATAGCAAAGGTCGCTGAAGAGAACATCCGCTTACCATACCTATCCATGGTCCTAGAGTCCTTATTAGGAGGATGGACAGGTACGGAAGGATCTGCAAGTTCCTCCTTAGTGGCAGCCGCCACCACCATGGCATCAGCAGGGACACCTTTCGTGAGAAATTGCTTGTCCGAAGGGGCAGTAATAAATTTAGAAGGCCTCCTAGGAACTGGCTCTACAGAGTCAGGAGCAGCCCAAGCCTTTCGAGCGATAACCTGCATGAGCCCAAGAAACAATTATCCCAAAATTAAAGAAATCACTAACCTCTCACATACACACCCACACACACCCTAACAAGGGGGGGGGGGATGGGAGGGGAGAAGGCCTGACTAAAAAAATTAAGAAGTGAGGGAAATTCTAGTCAGAAAAGGGACTAAATCTAAACTAAAACTGTTAAATATAAGATTTAAGTGAAAAAAGGGGCAAAAGCAGTAATATATAAATCACTTACCAGGAGCTGGTAAAAGGAGGACCTCATCAGCGAAGCGGCAAACGAGATCAGGGTACTTACCGCCTTGCATCATGGGATATGGGGCTGCCTCGAGCTGGTAAAAGTGACTCTCGAGCTTAGCAAGTGCCGAGTCGGAGCCGAGGATCGGCTCCGAACTCATCAAGCAAGAATGAAGACGAGATTGACAACTTAACATCTATTATTCATAGTGGAAAGGGATGATGATGAAACGGAGTAAACTGAAGAAACAAGGAATGATTACTTTTATATAAATGTAAATTTGCCTATGTCACACGTGATAATCCAATAAAGGTGCTTAAAAAAAAGTTACAGATAGCAGTGGGAATAAGTTCCTCCTTTCCAGGGTTTCCCCATCCACCAGACCAGACTCTTATTTCCTACCTGTCCATAACATGCTGTTCCAGGGAGTGATAGAACCAGGTGGGAAAAGGTTTTATTCAAGTATGTTTTTAATGCCAAAGAAAGAAAATACTTGGAGACCGTTTCTGGATTTTCCTTTCCTAAACCTGTTAATGATAGTGTCCAAGTTCAAAATGCTGTCATTTCACAAACTGTTACCTCCTCCTTTCTCATTCAAGTTCCCCTATAGCTCTGAATTTAAAAGATGCTTATCATGTCCCTCTTCACCAAGATTTCAGGAGTTTATTAAGGTTGTGTGTGTCTGGATGAGCACCATCAGTCCTTTGCTTTATTCTTTGGACTATCCACTGCACTAAGAGTATTCAGAAGGTGTCTAGATCCAGTTATAACCCATTGCAGGCTACAGGGTATTCTCATTTTTCCATAATTAAGACAACTTGCTTATTTTTGCAGTCTTTTTAAAAGTGTCAGGAGTCTCTTGCTTATGTGAGAGATCACTTGCACTAATGGATTCCAGGAGAACATTCAAAAGTCCTTTTTTTATTATTCTTTCACACAAGACTTTTGGCGCTGGAGTGTCAGAAGTACAGCTCAGTTTAAAGAGCTTTTCTTCCACAAGAAAAAAAGTAGAGCTCTATCTTCAACTATTTTAAGGCTTTTCCACTCAGACTTTGATCACTGAGAGGCATATACCTCAGGATTTTGGGTCTCATGGTATCTGATTCTTATGATATCCCCTGGCAGGACTCCACATGAGAAGGATACAATGATGTCTGAACTCTTTGGTCCAGGATCCTTTCTCCTTTCAAATCCCAGTTTTGGGGGTTGCAGGAAGGGAAATCAATTGGTAGAGACAGCAAACATCCTTAAGTCCGTATCTCTCCTTTTTCCTCCATATTCAAAAGCAGTTAGTCACTACAGATGTCTCACACTTTTGTTTGGGGAGCAGTTTCAGGAGGGATAAAAGTGCAAGATGTGTAGGACACCAAGGACAGATGGAAGCACACAAGTATAAAAAGAGGCACTTGCTCAGATCAAGGCACCCCAACTCTGAATCATCTGTGGTCCCCTGGATCTCTTCAAGTTGTTACAGACAAAACTATGTCTTTTTGTATATCAACAGGGAAGGGAGGACCAGGTTGTAGCCCCTTTGCATATTAGTCATGTTATCTTGGAATGTAGCTTCACAGCACAATCTCACTCTACAGGCATCCTACACTCCTGGAGCAAAATTGTGTCAGACATGCTGAGCAAGAGAAGGGCAGACCATCACAAATGGAAAATAGATCAGGGAGTCTTCCAAGATTTGATCCTTCTGTGGGGAGTCCCTCAAGTGGACCTGTTGTCTCATCTCTGAGCAATCAGCTGGCAAGATTATGCAACAGAACTCCATGCAAGACGGCCTGGAAAACAGATGTCTTTTTTTGCTTGGATAGGAATGTTTCTGTATGAGTTTTCTCCATTTCCACTGATATCCAGGGTATGTCTTAAGATTGAGAAAGAATCCAAGACCATTGTGATGACTCCCTTCTGGCACAGGCAACAGTCTTTCTCCCCTTTTTTGGAAATGACCAGGAGCAATTACCACAAGCTTCCTCACAGACTGGATCTTCTCACACAACAGAGATGTTTGATACACCCTTACCCTAATCAACTTCAATTCACTGCCTGGATGTTAAGGTCTTAATTCCCTTTAGGCACACGATTACTGAGGATTTGAGCCAGGTACTAATAGAGACAAGAAATCCTGGTACTATAAAATCATTTATTGACAAATGGAAAGGGTATTCTAGTTGCTGCCAACAACATAACTAGCACCCATTCAGGGCTAGTTGTCCTATTTTACAGTATTTATGAGAGTGACTATGGCGATTTCTGCATGTCTGCCCATGGGTGGTCCTCTTTCACTGCATTCTCATGTTAACATGTTTTTGAAAAGGTTTTTGTGTAAGAGGAGGCCTACAAAACCATGGCCCCCTCCTTGGGGTCTTAATTTTACGTTAAAGAAGCTAACACCGGCTCCATTTGAACTGACGAGTTTTTTTTACATGGAAAACAGTTTTACTGTCTACTCTCGCCTTTGCAGGAAGGGTAACTGAGTTGCAAGCTCGTATGGCAAGTTAACCTTACCTCATTTTTACAGGAACAGGGTTTCTTTGTGAAGTAATTCTCCTTTTATGCTATAATGTCCGAGTTTACTTTAAGGCAAACTATCAATCTCCCCTTTTTCTTTCCTGAACCCAAAAATGAGTGAGAAGAGGATGTCCATAGACAATTCTGGTACTATCTTGACAGGAGTAAATCTTATAGATTTTAGGATTAATTTTTTTTTTCTTGTGAAGGTAAGAAGGGACAAAGTGTCAAAGCAGACTATTTCCAAATGGTTGTCTGAGGCTATTACCCGTTGTTATACTCACCACAACAAAGCAATTCCAGGCAGGGTCAAGGCACACTCCACCAGGGCCTTGTCTTCATTTATGAATTTTTGGAAAGGGTTGGATTCTAGAAGTATTCTAGAAGCAGCAAGTTGGTCTTCTTTACAGAGCAGTATAAGGATGATTCCTTCTCTAGTTCTAGATCAGCCTTGGAGTCTTCTCCTTTCACCTCCCAAAATTTGTAAGTTTTGGTAATCTACCCAAATAGCTTAGGCTACTGCAACAGTGATCATTATGAAGAACATAGTGCAGTTGTGTAAGTAATCTTACCATAGCAGTAGATGTTTGATCACTGCTACAGTAACCACTTCCTCCATCCACCACCCCTTGTGTTTTCATGTATTCTTATTGCCAGGATGTGGACTTGTATTTATTATTGTTGCTAGCACTGTCCTGTCAGGGAACAGTCCCTCTCTCGCTCTGTTGCCATGAAAGCTCTGAAGAGCTTGGCATCCAAACCTGTCTTTTTAGTTAGCTCCTCTCGAGCTGACTAATGGTTTGGATGCAGTGACGATGCCCTGAAGCCTTAGAAGTTAGTATTGTCCTTGTAGGATATAACCCATGTAACTTGGGTTGGGTTGCTGTAGCAGTGATCAGTCAAACATCTACTGTTTCGGTAAGATTATTTACACAACTGTACTATTTCTTGACCCCCCCCCAGTTCATTATCATTTTTTTCCACTTTGAATTATAACTTGCTTGTGTTGTACATATGCATTCAGTGGGTTTGATCGTTGTATGTATTCATTGTCCATCATGATTGGTGTTTGAGATCGATAACATATTGCATTGAAGTATTGGATGAGTGACTTTTGCTATGTCAGCAGTTGTATTTGTTGCACAATACATTCTTGGATGTAAGGTAATAGTACCTTGCAGAATTAGAAAGGCGTGGTAGTCATCTTGCTCGGGAATGTCTGTATTACATACTGCGCGTCATGTATGGTGGTATGTGGCGCATTTAATGAAGTTCAGAAGCGATATAAATGGTGCTGACGTGTTTCAGACTCTGTTCTTGTAGAGCTGATTCATAGGAATGACTCTGAGGAGAAAGTTTAATCTGTCACCTCAACCTGGAGTGATTGACTCTGTGTATTCTTGCGTGAAACGTCACTTGTTGTGTATGGTTTCCTGTATACTCTGAAGCGTGAAAGGAGTGACAAGAGGTCTTGGTGCTGCAGTTTAAAGTTAGGATCCAAATATCCTAGCAGAGCAGTAACAGTCTTCATCTCAGGGGTGATGCACTTTTCACAGTCTTGATGTGGTATAAGAGCTTTCGGTGCTACAAACATAAGCACACAATATTTTTGAGATGTTCACTAATTATGATTACGCTCCTAACTCTTTTGTTAGTGACTTTAAACCTGCTACACTTAAAAGTATACAACAGAATTTCCAACAACTAATCTAACAGGATGATGATGCACCACTACCAGTCCCCAGATCGTTTTGCGCTTTCCTCCCGCTAAGACGTCTCGTCTCGGCTGAGCTGTTTTATTAACTAACTTTTCTGTTTCTTTTCTGTTTTTTTTTTTTGTTTTGCTCACAAAAACTTTGTTTAACGGCTATACTTTGTGTTTGTGTGTACGATTTGGATTGTTGTGTTGTTGTGGGTTGATTTGTTTTGTTCCCCTCCCCCTCCATCCCTTCCCCCTTCCCTGTAGTTATTACACCTTTGGTTAGTATATAATATTTATAATTATGGTTGTTTTTACAGGAAGTTACAGGAAGTGCTATTACTTGTTATTACTATTATTTACTTAGTTAGAGTTAAAATCAAGTACTCTCCTTTCTTGTCATTTCCTGTCAGAGTATCATGTATATTGTATCAAGGAACCTCAAAAAAATGTTTAAATGTTTCTATCCAGGCGTGGCTCTCGTGAACAAGCCTGGCCGCTTCTGGTCAGCAGTTCGGGCCTTCAAGTCTTCCTTCCCGCCTTCGGCTGACTTTTGATGTTTGTGTTGGACCCAATGCCTGGGAGTCAATCACTCAGACAGATGGGTGCTTCGGATCATTGCCGGAGGTTACCACTCTTGCTGCCCTCTCAACGCATAAAAGTTAGAGCAGAGAGAGACTCCAAGATTGATTTCTGGCGTCTTTCTTGCCGAAGGATCAAAGGATCCGAGGCCACTTGGATCAGGGAAAACCCTTTGTTCCCCCTCCAGTTATCTATCCGACAGATGATGCCTCCCAGAGGGGGGGGGGGCATTTCTGCTTCTCACATCAACGTGTTGGAGATGAGGCTGTACTTCTATCCCTACAGCCTTACACAAGTTTCTTCAGGGTATCATCGCCATCCCACACAGACAACATGTCGGTGGGGTATCTGAACAAACAAGGAGGGACCAGATCGATCCCCTTTGCAGAGAGGCCATGAGAGTGGGATGGGGCTACTACCACCAACTTTAGCGCGACCCCCACATGCTTTATGCCTTTCTCCAAAATTCCCCCTCAAAAAAAAAAAAAAAAAAAAGCTTGGGGTCTTCAATGATTCTGATTGCCCCCCCCCCATACTGGCCAGATATGGTTTTTTCCTTTGAAAAAAAAAAAGCAGTGGACGGACAGTGAGTGGACCTTAGATCTGATCCCGATTCCATCTGGGTCGGACATTTATCTGGGCTCAACTCAAGGGCTTAGACCCTATCACTTCCATGAATCCACGGATCCTCCTTTGATGAGCACAGACTATGCAAAAACTCATTAAAGGTGCCAGTCTGTTAAGACCACCAGTTTTTTCATCCTTTCATTCTAAGCTCGCTATATCGAAATTTTTGTGCTGCGGCTTGGTCCAACCCACACACTTTTTTCATTTCTACAAAAATGATAACATCTTTTGTTTATGTACTCACCATAACTTCAGATGTTTGGGATCCTCTCCGCCACATTCCCTACCACCCTCCTTCCCCTTGCAGATCAGAAGAGAGAATTGAGCAGTTTTGAGCTCGCCAATAAGAGACTTCGCTCTTTGGCATAAAAGCCGGTATGGGGAGGGAGGGCTCGATCGGCCCATCAGTTTTTTCCATTTAATCCAGAATGTATGGTGAAAATTACATGGTTTGGGTTTATCAGCACTATATAGTAGTGAATCTAAATTTCAACTGGCAGTGAAGCAACTGTTGTGCTTAGCGTTTCTGCCAATGGAGGAAACTTCAGGTGCCTTTTTGGAGTTGCACCTGTTTTCCCCTGTGTATGCATTATCTTATGTAGACTATTTTGAACAGTGCTATGTTCTCTGTATGAAGAGGAAGTTTGTCACTCATTTGACTTTATCATGACTGCTGCCTATGTTTCCACCTTCTGTGTAGTCAGTCTATTGCTGCTGTTTCAGATGCCTGATTGCCGTGCAGACATAATTTAGTAGAGGTTTAGCATAACAGATTGGAATGTCTTTTGGGATGTCTTGCATTAGATTTGGGCTGTGTAATGGACCGTTTAAAGAACAAGCTGTTTTTAAGGAAATGCATATTCAGCTAGCATCAGGTGAAAGTTTGTTTTGCAAGAAGTGTCTGTGTGGTTTTCCCCGTCTTACGGAGAGTAAAAGTTCATATGGAGTTGTGGAGTATTTGCGTTTGCTGTCCTTTGATTTATACAGCTGGTGTGTGCTAGGTCATTAATTGGCATTTTTTTCCATGGGTTTTTCTGTTGAACTGTGTTGTGAATAAACCATCTGACTTTTTGTCAATGTACTGCATGTCGATACAGGAGTAAGCCTATGATATGTGCTGTTGATTTTTGGAGCTAATGGTTTTAGCTGGAGATGTTTGGAATGTGCAATGTGGTTAAATATTGTGTGTGTATATATGTGTGTGTATAGATATATATATATATATATATATATATATATATGTGTGTGTGTGTATATATATATATATATATGTATAGATATATATGTATAGGTATATGTATTTGGGTGTGTGTGTATATATATATATATATATATATATATATATATATATATATATATAGAGAGAGAGGGAGAGAAAGCCTTAATTGTGTGGTTCTAAGAATATCCACTCGATGCCTTGCCAGATATAGCCTCCACCTGTCACCCCTGGGTTTCCAGATTCTGGCCAAGGTTCTTGCCTCCCCCATTGTGCCTTTTTTATGCTGTGTCCCAAACACAAATCTTCCAACATAAAATCTGTCAAAAAGCAAATTGAAGGCCATACTGCTTAACGCTAGGAAGCTTAACCTGAAACTGCACTCACTGAAAGCTCTCCTCGCACTGGAAGATGCCAACATCTGTGCAGTCATGGAAACTTGGTTCAAGGCTGCAGAGAGCACCCCTGCTTACCAGGCTATACCTCATTCCGACCCCAAAATGAGGTCGGGAAGACTAATGGTGGTAGAGTCTTTATCTTCATTAAAGACAAGCACACCTCCAGACTGGTTTGCCAGCATGAGGCACTAGAACTACTCCAGGTGCAACTGACAGTTGGCAAGACACCCATCCAAGTTATAGCCAGCTATACACCCCACTCCATGACTCAACACAGCCACTCCTCCTACCTGGACATACTTGACTCCATAAAGGTACCCCCCCCCCCCAACACCCTGATCCTTGTTGACTTCAACTACCCCACCATAGACTGGGTGAACTATTCCTGCCCTAATACACTCATTCAGCGATTCCTTAAATTAATCAGTTGTAATGCACTAGACCAGCTCATCTCATCCCTCACAAGAGGAGATAACATTCTGCACTTGGTTCTCACCAACATAGGCAACCGTTGCACCAATCCAATAGTAAGTTCTTCCCTGGTGAGATCAGATCATCGTTCAGTCTCATTTGAAGTGTCTATCCCACTCACCCAACCCCCCCAGCCATAACCAGGCTAAAAAGATTCTCAAACGCTGACTGACTACAACCTGCTAAGAGAGGGTATCAGTAGCTTCACACCACCGCCCCCTTCAGAGGATGCAGGCAACTGTGCTAAATAGTACATCAGTACGGTATACAGGTATACAGGTAACCTGTACAACTGTATGGACTCATCCATACCCAACAGAACTAAAACCTGCTCCTCAAGGAAACGCAAACCTGTCTGGAGGGCATCTTCCATCAAAAGGCTTTACAACAAAAGGAAAAAAATTGTTGTCCAAGGGTAAAAAGGCACAAATTCCCAGTTGGAAGAGCTCTCCCTCCTTAGCCTCAACAAGCAAATTAAATTAGTGAAAACCTCCAAAGCCAGTTATGAATCGAAACTAGCCTCAGAAGCAAAGGGAAACCAGAAAGCCTTCTTCAGTTACTTTAGGAACCTTCATGGCAAAGCCCATATTTGTTGCAAATTTGTACTTTATGGTACTACTTACACTGATCCTGTTGACTTAACCAACCTGCTTAGCAGATACGTTCAGCGCAAACTTCACCTCCTGTCCTCCGTCAGAGGCCCATTCGACATCCCCGATACTTGTCACACACCTCACATTGCCGCAGTTTGTGTTAAAGGCCCTGTCCAAGGCAAAGAACACAGCTTCCATGGGACTTGATAGTATCCCAGGCTGTATTCTGCACCATCTCCAGCAAGAACTAGCTTCTCCATTGAGCACACTATTAAACCACAACTTAAATACATGCTACTTTCCAGCAGAGTTGAGAACTGCAGTTGTCATCCCCTTGCACAAAGGTGATGCCACTACTGACCCTGGAAGCTGTCACCCCATTAAGCTTGACAAGTGTGATCTGTAAAGCCATGGAGCATATTATTGTGCATCTGATAAACAAGGACATAGGCAATCTCCAAGCACTTGACCCCACCCAGTTCAGATTCATCAAGGGCAAATCTTGCCTGTTGTACCTGGTTAACTTCTTTGAGACGGTCACCAAGGCCCTGGATGAGGGAGACTCAGTACGTACGGCTTACCTTGACTTGGCCAAAGCCTTTGACACAGTTCCCCACTCAGGCTTTATCAAAAAGCTAACACAACTTGGCGTAAATCCCTATCTCATCAGGTGGGTGAACAGCTGGCTGACCGATAGGACCCACAAGGTCAAAATAGGCGCCTCCACCTCCAACAGCAGACCTTTCATTAGTGGTGTTCCCCAGGGATCTGTCCTTGGACCCCTACTGTTTGGCATCCACTTCTCAGAAGTCCAGGCAAAGACAAAAGGCCTCCGACTGACCAAGTTTGTGGACAATTGTAAGTTGGGTGCTGTCATTGACTCCCCAAATGATGTTAATGTACTACAAGAGGGTCTCAGAGCAACAAATGACTGGTGCCAAAGTTATGGCCTTAAGTTAAAAGCAAAAAATGCATCATGGTACCATTCGGCAAAAACACAGCCCTCCTGATTACCACATCAAAGGCAACCCCGTAAGCACACAACCTGTGGTGAGACACCTGGGTGCACAGGTTGACAACAGTCTCACATTTGACCTTCATGTAGCGGCAGTGATCAGAAAAGCCTTTCACTTAGTTCATCTCATAAGTAAAGGGATTGTGTCCAGAAAAAAGGAGGTTATTACCTCTCTGTACTCCCTCATTGGGCCAGTAATTGAGTACAATGCCCCCTTTGGTATGTACCTCTCCAGTTACCTGCAAGAACTGGAAAGGCCACAGAAATGAATCCATGGCCTCCAACACCTGCCTATGTGAACAGGCTCAAATCACTATCACTCCACTCGGTATCGCACAGATTGCTCAGAGGTAATCTGTGCTGCACCTACAAGGCAATCTCAGACCCTGGCCTACTAGAGATGCTCCATATCAATAAATCTAACTCCTCATGCATTACCCGCTCGAAAGCCCTAAATCTAATGTGCAACATTAACAAAACCTGCTGGAGAGATAGGTTTGTCTCCCATAGGCTCCCCCATCTCTGGAATAGACTTCCCATACATTTTAGTGTCCTTTGCTGTCCCTCTTCAAGTGCAACATTGATGAATGGATGGGAAACCACAAATTTGTCCCAGGGGTTCCACCCATGCCCCTCATTGACAGGGCAACAGGTGCTGACTGAGGTTTCTTTTCTGGAGATAGTCTTGGCTAGGCTTTTAAGGGCCCCAGGGCCATTAGTCTAGTAACCTCCTATGAGCAGTTAATCCTAAACCACCTTGTTCTATTAGTAGGATCAGTTTATTCCACTTTCTTTCAACTCTCTATTAATTATTGCCTGCAACTTCTGTGGTTAATAAAAATATGCCTGACCTGTAAACTAAAGGGGCTAAAAACATTTTCACTGCTTTTATCTTACTGTTTGTATCCGTAAACAAGAGATCTGATGTTCTTTTTCATTCTTCCCCATGGTTGGGTCACAGATCTGACCCACTGATCCAACTTGCCCGCATTCTTACAGACTAGGATCAGTGTCTCGAGCTCCTCCCTCTTCCCGTAATGCTGTGTCCTCTGCCTAACCTCCTGAGATCTCACTTGCCACCAGCAGTGACAGATGTGGTTTCTGGAGTCTCGAGCTTTGAATTTGTTAGTGGGAATTCTTCGGTAGTCCTCATTAGTTAGACAAGTCATTTTTTGCTTCCTGTGATTCCTTTCCAGTTCTACCTCCCCTCCCTGAATCTTTTAGCTAGCAGTTAACCTACTACTCGTCTCTTTGCTCTGTTGTTGGGCTGTAGCTTGTCCCTTTTGTGGTTATTTCTGCTGTGTTTTTGTGACTGTGTTGCTTTATATTTCAGTGTTGCCTTATTTCTGGTGCTTGTGCGTTGTGTCTTTCCCTTTGCCTATGTCTGATAAACCTACGGGATTCAGAACTTGCTCAGAATGTGGGCACAAAATACCTCATTCTGATACACATAGCAAATTTGTTTATTGTCTTGGGCTTGAGCATTAATCCCAAGGCAATTGCTGACCACAAAAACAAATTGATTCTTAAGGGTCTCTTACCTGCTGCTTCTGATGTCTCTCCAGGAGCTCAAACCCCCTCCGTGAGTGTGGTAGGGTCTGCTGACCCTTAGAAACACCCTCACAAGTCCTCGAGGGCTTCATCAGAGCCACCCTCTAAATTACCTAGACCTTCGGATCTGACAGGTTCGTATAAGAAACCAGTCTTGGCGCCAGTGGATCTGAAACACTCCTCTGATCTGACTGGTATTATATTTATAACCAGTTCTCTCAGAGCATCCACTTCAGATCCCAAGGCTTCAGATCCCAGAGCGAGGAGCCAAACTCTGGAGTTGGGCATTGGGACTGAATCTCCATCAGGATCACTGCAGACACTCCTTAGACATTCTTGACCACCATCAGTAGCTTCCTGTAGGCCTTGAAGAAGGAGTCTTTCTGAGTTCAATGTGGACAGGATGGTAAGAAATATCAGCAATACTCGGATCCAGGTTGGGAGTTTTGTCTGCTCCGTCCCCTCTGGGTCCATTCCAGTGCAGTCTTCTTGCCCAATCCGTCTTTTGGTATTGGAATCCCAGGATTGTAGCTACCCAAGTGAGCTTGGGTCACATCTAAAGAGCTGTCCTTCCTCTACTGTGCTACCCTGACTTTATCTGCTCCGATGTCAGATCGAGGCGGGTCTCTAAGTCGGGATGTCCCAGTCAGCTCTGGCCTTGTCAGAGCTCTTTCTTCCTCTCGGCACTTCAAAGCTGGACAATTCTGGTCCAGTTCTACCTGGAACCAATGGATTGGGGGGCCCTACCCATTCTTCTTCGGTAGCCTCTGCTCTAGTGGAGCTGGGGGAGGATTCCCCAGATCCTTCGGCATTCCAAGTTATAGAAGGGGCCTTTTCCAGTCATAGGGAACCGGTCTCCCTGAGCTATGAACCCTCCCCATCGACCCCCCCCTCTTGGATCAGAGAATTGAGCCTAACATACCTGGCCAGAGTCAGCCCATCCAGACAATTCTCCACACTCTTCCCCTAGAGGAAATCCACTTTTCCAAAACCTCCCCTGGACGTCCCACAGAGGAGATTCCTTGTAAGATGATGTTCAGGAGGAGGCACATTGACTCCCCCTTAGAGTCTCTTACCGAGGACACAGACTTTGATAAAGGGGAAGGATCACCATGATCACCACCAGAGGACGCCTCCTTTTGAGACATCTTAGAGATCCTGAGGTAGAGAGGTGGTTGGTCGGCCCAACCTCTTTCCTCGGAAGAGTCCATGTTTTTGGAGGCTTTCAGGATGGTCCCATCTACATCCTTAGTGACCCCTCTCCCCCCCCCCCCAGCAGATGAGCTTGTGGATTTAGTATCCTGCCAGGCCTGGAAGGAGCTGGACATGATTTAACTTATTTCGAGATGGTCAGACAAGATGTTCTTCGTGTTTCACTGTTGCAGTCATCACATTTGGGTAATCTGCTAGCAGGTTGCCCTCAGCCGGCCTGAATTCCAAAGTCTTGGGTCCTGCGTCGGTTGCTGTCTCCTCTTCCATGACGTCAGGTCATCAGGGGTATAAAACAAGCAGCCAACGCCATTTTCTTCAGTCTTTCTTGCCGCGCGGTGCCCAAAGCAGAAGCATTTTGCAAGTGCCGGTCATCTGACTTCTGAAATATTCGAGTTCGAGTTTCAGAACCGAAGTCTTCAGTAAAGCTAAGTACCCTGTTGGGGAAACTTTTTTTCTTGCTCCATACCGATGTCATAAAAAGTTAATAATTGTATTACTTGTGGGAAGCAAATACCTCATAAGGATTTCCATTTATACTGTATTCCTTGCCTAGGCCCTGATAACAACGTGGCTGGCTGTCAGTTTTGTGCTAGATTTAACCAATGCATTATTAAGCTTCGGTACATTTTTGCCTCAAAATATTTTGCAAACAGATTTAACTACCCAGAAATGTCGTCGGATAGCAATCAGACTACCGGAGTACACAAAAAATGGAAAGAAAAGAACAGAGACAGACGGTCAAGGTCCAAAACCGACGAAGCTTCTCCTAAGCCAGTCGCTGGTTCGCCGGTACTTAGTGAGGCGCTTTTGCAGCCCCTGTTACCCGCTACTTTTGAGTCGCAGGCCCCTACCGAGACTCGTGGAGTCTGGCACGCCACGAGATACTCAAAGTATTGGACCCATGGATGTATCTCCCTCGGATGGGTCCAGAGCCGCTGAGCAGGCACCAGCTTCTGAGGATGTATTCAGGCCTCAACATTTTTATATCAAACTGACGACAGCTGCAAAACCAAAGACAAAAGCAACTTCTAAAGCTAAAAATACCAACGCATGAGCCACGTGCACAAGCCGCTATGCCTAAAAAACAGATGATCAAAATGGCTGAAGACCTTATTACCTTGATCAGGGGTTCCCAACCCCCTCCTGTTAAGAGGCTTAGGCAAGACACTGATTATGAATCTTCAGATCAGGTTTCTATTTATTCTGATTCCTCTTCTGATCAGGAATTATCTGTACCTCCGTATGAGGATTCTGATGCAGAGGAGTCTATCCCATCTGCATCACCTCCTGAGGATTATTCATTTGGAGAAACATTGCATACTTTGAGGGAGCATTTTCACTGGGAGAGTCAAGATTTCTCAGAATCAAAAAAGAGGCTCAGGGATTTCCTTCTCCCTCAGCACAGACCTGTAACCTTACCCCCCTGTTTTAGACATTGTGGATGATGTGTTTTCAGAGTCAAGCCTGACTCCTTACCTCCAACTCCCAGCAAGCCTGACAGATATTACAGGGTCCCTGACTCTCACAAATTTTTATTTAGAAACCCTGCTGCTGACCCTGAAACTATTTTACAGGGTCCAAAGGGAGTTAAGGCCTCAACCCCCTCTGACAGAGATTCAAGGGCACTGGATAGATGGGGAAAGAACGTTTATACATCTGCAACCTTGGCAATTAGGGCCTTAAACTGCCAGTTTCATATGCTCAAGTATCAACAACATGTTATGGGATTGCTGAAACAGAAAATTATGTTGATTTCTGAATGTGCAGAAAATAAAGAATTGCAAGAATTAATGCATGCAGCTGAAAAAGTTGGAAAGCATACTTTGCAATGTGGTTTTAATTCCGTAGAGGCCTCCTGCAGGGCCGCAGTTATGGATCTGTGATTAGGAGGCATGCCTGGCTAAAAGAGCAAAATTTGCCTGATCATGTTAAAGCTAAATTACTGGATGCACCTTTACAGCAAGATACTCTATTTGGTATTAAGGCAGAAGAGGTTTTAAAGAAAATGGAAGACAAAGCTAAGTCTATGCAAACTGTAAAAGACTTCGTACAAGTGCAGCCACCAAGATTCAGTAGACACTGGCCTACAAAAATTGGTCCTTTCCTGTGTCCGACAGAGCTCAAAGGGGCAAACCCAGACGCCCTATGGGTTCCAGATACCAGGCACAAGATTCTTACAGGTCAAAGCAATGGGGCGCTTCTACCTCCAAATCTGGAGGAGATAAAGTGCAACCCTACAGAAAACAGTCCCAATGACTTCCCTCTGCCTTCACCAAGCACTTACCTTTTGGCAGCACCCTTAGGGGGAAAATTAGCACTTTTTGCTCAGAATTGGCAGTTAATAACCTAGAACAAGTGGGTGCTAAACATAGTATCACAGGGATGCAGATTCCATTTTCATACTCTGCCAATGGCAAACGGTTGGCCGGATCTGCCAAAAAATCAATGGGCAGAGGCACAAAAACAGGTTACGTCCCTCATAGATATGGGGGCCATTCAGCCAGTACCAGAACAGGAAAAAGGACAAGGTTTTTACTCAACTGTTCTTGGTACCCAGAAAGGACAAGGCCTGGTGGCCAATACTGGATTTATCAATTTTGAACACATACCTGGACATCCCAAAATTCAAAATGCTGACTTTGCAGCAGCTTCTGCCCATGCTTGGCAAGAATGCTTGGCTGGTGACATTAGACCTAAAAGAGGCATACCTGCATGTCCCAATAAGGGATTTGTGCAAAAGATACCTCAGTTTCAAGGCTGGCTTAATGCATTAACAATTCTCTGCACTGCCCTTTGGCTTATCTACTGCACCCAGGGTCTTTACAAAGTGCTTGGCACCAGTAATTGCTTTTTGCAGACAAAGAAGTATACAGATATATCCATACTTGGATGACTGCCTCATTCAAGCAGAGAACAAGGACATTCTTCTTCAGCACCTGGCATTTGTGAAAAGGCTTCTAACATACCTAGGGTACACAATAAACGAAAAGAAATCACAACTGGTACCCTCTCAAAAGATAACATTCCTGGGTGCAAGCTTGAATACAACTGCCCAGATGGCTTACCTCACGCCAGACAAACAAAGGCAACTGACGGCAACAAAAACCCAGTTATCTGCAAGACAAAACTCTGCAGGTTTTGGGCTTCAAGGCATCCTGCAAACTACTGATTCCATATGTAAGACTGCATGTGAGGAAGCTTCAATGGTACCTAAAACGTTTTTGGAGTCAACATTGTCACAGTCTGGAAACAATGATTTCTCTCATTCCCTGCCTACAACAGGAGTTTCTATGGTGGGCAAAGGCATGTCACCAAAACATGGGACGGCCATTCACTCTACCCCCAGCCAGCCAAACCATAACAGACACATCAGATTATGCATGGGGGGCCCACCTGGCGGGAAGATGCATTCAGGGCATATGGACCCCGAAAAAAATGCATCTACATATCAACCAAAAATAGATGCTAGCTGTTCAAAATGCCCTGACATCCTTCAAGGACTTACTTTATCCAGGACAACTACTGATGCAGACAACACCACGGTTATGTGGTATAGAAACAAGCAGGGGGACACACACTCATACCCCCTTTGCAGATTAGCCATGGCAGTGTGGGACACAGCTTTGACGTACCAAATACATCTTCAAGCTTAATTCCTGCCAGGAAAACAAAATACCCTGGCAGACGATTTAAGCAGAAACCTTATGGACCCCCACGAGTAGAAACTAGATCCACAAGTCTTCAGCATGATAGCAAAGAAATAGGGGAGCCCGGACATAGATCTATTTGTCTCCCCTAAAATTATCAATTTAAAAGATTCTGCACAAGGAGTTATCACAGGCAAGCATGGAAAGTGGACGCCCTATCATTCAGCTGGACAAACCTATCAGTTTACGCCTTTCCTCCTCTGCCTCTTCTTCCCAGGATCCCACTAAATGTCAGACACGAGAAATCAAGGATGATAGTAATTGCCCCGGACTGGCCCCACCAATACTGATACCCAATCCTAAGGAACTTGTCTCAATACCCAGCTTGGACCTTACCTCTAAGACCTCAACTAATAGTCCCAGCAAAACAATCGGATCCTGCACTATCAACTCCAAACACTGAACCTGGCAGCATGGCTGATCATGTAGTTATGCAACCAACACCTCTCAGTAAAGCTGTGATGGATGTCATTTTAGAAGCCAGAAGGCCTAGTACTAGAAGATCTTATGCTGATAAATGAAAGAGATTCTTTGCTTGGAATCAAGCACAAGGAACTGATTCAGCAGAACCAAATATTCCTCAGATATTACAATACTTGACTGAGATGCTTGACAAAGGCCTATCCATCTCATCAGTTAAAATCCATGCCTCTGCCATTTCGACTCATTACATTACAGACCACCAGTCTTTTCTCATCCTTTACTAAAGCAGTATCTTAGAGGAGCCAAAAATTTAAGGCCTCCCAAAAGATCACCAATGCCTGCATGGGACCTCAATTATGTGTTGGAAAAACTCACCCTGCCTCCATTTGAACCAGCTGCTACTGCGGATGTAAAGTTTTTATCATGGAAGACAGCTCTGCTCCTAGCAATTACTTCAGCAAGAAGAGTCTCAAAGTTACAGGCCCTCATTATCATATTTTACCCGGACAGGGTGTCTCTGAGGACCAGTCCTTCATTTATGCCTAAGGTGGTTTCCAGTGTGGCTCTTAACCGAACTATTCATCTGCCAACCTTTGTATCCAAATCCACAGAACAAAGGGGAGAGAAGTTTGCATTCCTTGGACATACACAGACAGCTAAGATTCTACTTCAGCAGAACTAAAGCTGTAAGAAAAACTGAGCAATTACTGGTGACATATGCTGCAGGATCAGAAGGAAAGGCCATTTCAAAGCAGACTATTTCAAAGTGGATAAGCCACTGGATTCGTTTCTCCTACTTACACCATGGCAAACCTGTGCCCAAGGTCATTAGGTCTCATTCCACCAGAGCTGCTGCTACATCAGCAGCCTTTGTCAGAGGAGTACCAACCAAAGACATTCTAGAGGCTGCTGCTTGGAGTTCTGTTCACACCTTTACAATGCATTGTAATTTGCCTCTCTACTCTTAAGTCCAGGGCAGGCTTTGCCACTGCCGCACCTAATGCTGTTTAGCTCCAGCCTCCCACCCATAGCTTTGGGATTCTACCCAAATGCGATGACTGCAACAGTGAAATACGAAGAACATAGTACAGTTGTGTACACTTACCATAAATGTCGATGTTAGAGTGTATTCACTGTTGCAGTCCAGGTTACCCGCCCTCCATCCCCCTTTCATTCTGGAGTTTATCTTTCCTTCTGTATCTTCTACAGCCTGTGTGGTGTATTTGTTTGTAGATAAAGGTAAAGTTTGATGTGAGTGTGTTCAATCTCGCCTTTGTTCTTACACATGGGTTCGGAGCCGATCCTCGGCTCCGTGTCGGCCGCTTGCAAGCTCTGCATCGAGAAGAAGCTCGAGATCACCTAATACCCACAATCCCCCTCTGCCTTTACCTCAGATCTAGTTTGCCGCTGCAGCGTTCGCATCACTGGGTCGAGCTCGAGCACCTGAGATAAGATTTAGAATTTTATTCTTATATTTTTTCTTGGTACTTTAGTATTATAAAGCTATTTAGTGATAATTTGTGTGTGTGTGGTAAGGTTAAGGGAATCTCGGTACCGTTAAGTTGTAAAACTTAGAGTTCTCTTCGGGGCCTACCACCCCTTATTGGATTTGACAACAGGATTGACTTTCACTACTGGATTTGACAATTTTACCGGACTTGACTTTTTTACTGGATTTGACTTTTCTTCTACTTATAGTGACATGTCTGAAAAGGCCAAATCGGGGTTCAAGCGTTGCCAATGTGGGCAAAAAATGTCAGTAACTGACAATCATAGTTCCTGCGTCTACTGTCTTGGCCCTCTCCATCTGCAAGAAGACTGCTCTATTTGTCATTCTTTCAGTGGGAGGGTCATGACAGATAGGCGCAGGAAACTAATGGATAGGGGTTTGTTAAAACCTTCCTTTCAGGAGGCTCTGGATGCTTCTGACCAGGCATCCAAGTCCTCGAAGGAATCGAAGACGTCGGAGCTCTTCGACTAAAGTTAGATCACCGGTTCCACAGACTTCGGGGCAGAGTGTTCAACTGTTGTCAGTTTCCGAGCCTCGAGTCTTGGAACCGGTGATGGAGCTCCCTCCCTCGACACGGTTGAGGTCGGCTCCGTCTTCGGTTCCTTCGATCCGTTCTTCTAAGCTCTCCGATATCGATGTGGACCGTGTGGTGCAGAAATTATGGCCTTCCATTATCTCCATCCCTTCCTCCTCCGAGACCTGTCCAGTCTTTGGAGCCGGAAGAGGTTGATCTACTGATTGTGGAGCCCTCGGTGCCAGAACCGTCCTTTTCTCGGTCTGCTCCTTTCACCTCGACTCTGTCGGATCCGGTACCGGAGTCTCGGAGCCGACGATCCGTCCTTGGTTCCGGGACCGAGAGTCAAACCGGCGTTTCTGTTCCGACTCTTCCTCTCGGGGCCTCAGCGCGGATCGATTCGGCTCCGTCCTCGGGGTCGATGCCTTCGGTGCCTGTCTCGGGGATTCTTCCCATTTCTTCGGAACCGGGAGATTCCTCGACTCGGGACCCGGGGGCCTTCGATCTCATGAGGAAGGTGTTGTCTACCCAGACAACCACATCAGTAGAAGCAGCCTCTCCTCCCCATGAAGGACCGTTATCTTCCTCTGCACCAACGGCCACATCCAAGCGTCGAGCACCGGTGTCTCAGCCACCCCTGGAGGGTGTCCCCTCTTCCTCGGAGGCTTCTTCGGATGCTCCCCCCGAAGAGGTCCCTAGGAAAAGATTGTGTAAGAAGAGACACTTAGATTCTCCACAAGAATCTTTGACATCCGATACTGACTTGGATGAGTCAGAAGGGTCCCCAAAGTCACCTTCAGAAGATGTCTCCTTTTCTGACATCTTGGAGATCCTGAAGCAGAGAGGTGATTGGCAGTCCCTCCCCCCTTCTGAGGATGAGTCAGTCTTGCTGAAGGCATTTGGTGCTCGCCCTTCCTCCTCCTGGGTCACTCCGCCCTTCGATGAGTTAATGGAGTTGATTGCTCGAAGGGCGTGGAGACACCTGACACGGTGGAACCGGTCCCTAGGAAGCCTAATAAGTACATCACTGCACCCCAAGACAAGGCTTACCTCACAAAGGGAGTTCCAGTGGACGCCATGGTGGTGGCAGCGGCCACGAAAAAGGAGATGTCGGAATCTTCCTCATCTGTCCATCCGCCTAACAGAGATTCTAGGACTATGGACAGATACGGGAAGCGCATTTTTAGTTCAGCGGCTTTTCTATGCGATCCCTGAACTATTTGACCCATTTTACACGTTTACAGAGGGATCTAGTCAAAGAGTTGGGAGATACCCTCCAGGGTACTACAGATGCTGCGGTCTCAGAGAAAGTTACAGCACATCTAAATACCCTTACATCCATTGTTAACTCATCCATGAGGCTGATATCATACGCAGTCAAGGATCGAGTAGGGCAGCAGCTTCAGCGATTGCTCTTCGTAGGCAATCCTGGATGCGCTTATGTTCATTTCGGAAGCCTTCAAGTCTTCCTTTACTAACGCCCCATTTGATGGTGCCACACTTTTGGCCCTAAAGTAAAGGAGACCCTTACCCGGTGTGAACAGGAGGGAAAGACTCTGTCTGCTGTCGGAGTCCGTTTTCCACCCCTTCCAGACCGTACCCCAAAGGGCAACGTGGTGGGAAAATGTGGTTTCGAAAACCCCAAGGATCTTTCCCAGGCACACAGGGTGATGCCCCCTCTAGAGGCAGAGGAGGGGGCAGAGGTGGAAGATGCCGCCCTGGCGGCAGAGGGGGTCCGCAAAACCAAGGTGACAGGGATACCCCCCTGGAAAACCTTTCCAGCACTCCTGAGAGGAGGCCCGACTGTCCTGCTCTGGAGGCAGTCGGGGGTCGCTTAGCTTTATACCCTCAGGCCTGGCAAAACATTACTACAGACAACTGGGTAAAAAGCGTTGTTACCAGAGGTTACAGAATACCATTCCTATCCACCCCCATTCCAAAGAGAAAACTCCCAGATGTACCGCCCCATCTGCGAGACCCAGCAGCTATAGAAATTTCAAAGCTGCTAGAAAAAGAGTCATCCAACCAGTCCCAGCGGACCAAATAGGATTCGGAACTTACTCAAGGTTCTTTTAGTTCCAAAGAAGACAGGGGACTGGAGGCCGATTCTGGACCTAAGCAACCTCAACACCTTTGTCAAGAAAGAAAAGTTCCGAATGGTCACGCTTCAATTGATCCTTCCATTCCTACAGAAGGACGACTGGATGTGCTCAATAGATCTGAAGGACGCTTACTACCACATCAAAATGGCCAGGGCGTCCAGGGATCATTTGCGCTTCCGGCTGGGAGCCAGTCACTACCAGTTTCGAGCCCTGCCCTTTGGTCTGACCTCAGCCCCCAGGGTTTTCACCAAATGCATGGCAGTGGTAGCGTCTCATCTGAGACGCCTAGGATTCCAGGTGTTTCCGTATCTGGACGACTGGCTCCTGTCTGCCACCAGCCGGCGTCAACTGATACAGGCCAGGGATTACACTCTACAACTTTGTATTCACCTCGGAATTTCCGTAAATTTCGAAAAATCTTTACTACAGCCATCACAGCATGTCTTATTCATAGGAGCGGAATTAGATACGCATCATTTAATTCTAAGGCTTCCTCCAGAAAGGATAGTCGCACTTCAAAGCCACATTTCTCTCCTTCTGTTGTCCAAAAAATCCCCAGCAAAGCTGGTTCTAAAGGTCTTGGGTCTCATGGCAGCTTCTCTCATTGCGATACCATTGGGAAGACTGCACATGAGAGTTCTACAATGGCTACTGTTTGCACAATGGTCGTTCCAACAGCTACCTCTGACACACGAAATTCTGATTACAAACACATGCAAATCACATCTAACTTGGTGGCTTCAGACTTGCAACCTTTCCAGCGGAAGACCATTTGTGCTACCCACGCCGTCAGCGACGATAACCACGGACGCTTCCCTGATAGGGTGAGGGGGCATCTTTCAGGGACAGACAGTCCAAGGCGAATGGACCAATTTGGAGTACAATCTGCACATCAATGTTCTGGAGTTGAGGGCAGTGTTTTTAGCGTTGCAACACTTTGCTCCCCTTCTTCCTCTAGGGACTATTGCAGTTCAGACAGACAACATGTCTGTAGTCTGGTACATAAACAAGCAAGGGGGAACCAGGTCTTATCAGCTATGCAGAGAGGCCATGAGAATTTGGCAATGGGCGGAGTCCACGGGTCGCTTTCTGATCGCAACGCACATCCCGGGGTCATCCAGCGTCATAGCCGACAGGCTGAGCAGAGCAATACTGTTGCCTCACGAGTGGTCCCTCAAACAGTCAGTTGCGAACACGATATTTCGCAAGTGGGGCCAGCCTTCCTGCGATCTGTTTGCGTCTCCAATGAACGCCAAATGCAGGAGCTACTTTGCCCTATTACCCCCTCCAGGGGAAGTCCCCAGGGACGCGCTGGTGCACGATTGGCCCCCGGGTCTCCTGTATGCTTTTTCTCCATTTCCACTGATTGCAAAGTTTCTGCAGAAAGCCAACAACCTTCAGAGGGCGATAATCCTCATTGCCCCATTCTGGCCTCGTCAAATTTGGTTCCCCATTCTATTGCATCACCGCATTCGGGGACCTTGGATGCTGGACCCAGAGCCAGATCTACTGACTCACTCGTCAGGAGTTCCTCACCCATCTCTCGAATCACTCCATCTAGCAGCTTGGCTGCTCCGCTTCCCTTTCTAGCCAGGTCTGATTCCCTTACACCGGCGGTTCAGAATATATTAGTGGCTTCTCATAAAGCTTCCACTACAAAAACCTACACCAGTAAATGGAAGCGTTTCGTCTTCTG
>NC_056746.1:426173038-426268038 GCF_019279795.1 Protopterus annectens
CTGGTTCCTAAAATCTCAGGATTTTCCTAGGATCAACACTGGGATTCTTCCTGAAGAGGCAAGGAAGGAGGTTTCAATGGGAGATGCCGCCCCAGGGCCAGAGGGGCGTGGCACAGAATCAGGGCTTCAGAAAACCTTTCTCTAACAAGTCCTATCAGTGCTCCCAAAGCCCTGCCTGACTGCTTATCTGTAGAGGCAGTCAGGGGTCATTTTTCACTGCACCCAGCCACGTGGACCGATCTGATTCAAAACAAATGGGTGTTTAAGATTATATCTAGGAATTATTACATTCCCCTTTTCCTTCCTCCAGCCATCATCTGGGCGTTACCATAAACCTGACAAAATCAAACTTGTTTCCGGTGCAAACCTTAGAATTCATTGGGGCTGTCTCAGTTACGCATCAAATCAGATTGCTTCACTACCCCTTCATTGTGTACAGACACTTAAAAACCATGTTTGAGCCATCTTGAACTGGCCAGCCATCCCCACCAGCAAGATTAGTACTTCAGGCTCTTGGTTCTGTGGTGGCTGCCATTCCCTTAGTTCCATTGCCAAGGTTTTTTATGCGGTTGCTTCAGTGTATGTTTGCTGCTCAATGGTTTATTTTTCATCAATCTCAGTCTGCTCCTATCAAGTTGATGTCAGTCTGCAGAAAACTTATATCGGACGACCTGACAGTCTGCGGACCATTTCCACTGCCTTCCTTGTTGGCCACTGACCACAGATGCTTCCCATTTGGGGTAGGGGGCATTTCAAGGGAAAGATGGTCCAAGGCATGTGGACACTTGTAAAGACCGGGTTGCATATCGGTGTTCTACAGATGAGCAGTTCTTCTCATGTTGTAAGCCTTTCAGGATGTTCTTCTAGGAACTATTGTGGTCCAAACAGACAACATGTTAGTCATCTGATGCATCAACAAACACAGAGGAACCTGCTCTCATCCCTTGTGCAGAGAGGCCGTGAAGGTCTAGGAATGGGAGATGTTTTCGGACCGCTTTCTTCTTGCAACTCACATACTGGGAAAGTCCAATGTTCTTGCAGACAAGCTCAGCAGTCCATCCTGACTCCTTAGGAGTGGTCCCTCAATCGATCAGTAGCGGATCTAATCTTCAGCCATTGGGAACAACCCTGCTGTGACCTGTTTGCATCCCCTCAGAACAAGTGCAGCAGCTGCTTTGTTCTGAGCCCCTCCCCCCCCCGGGGGGGGGGGGGGAGTCCCTGAAGGATGCTCTGCTTCACAATTGGTCCCCATGTCTCCTCTATGCTTATCCCCCTCTACCCTTGATTCCAAAATTCTTACAGAAAGCAAAATGGTTGAAGACCTCAGTAATCCTCATTGGCCACAACTGGACTTGTCAGATTTGATTCCCCTTTCTTTGGTCTCACCTCTAATATTCTCCTTGGATTCTGGAACACTAAGAGGACCTCCTCCTTCACCCATTAGAGGGTTATCACCCCAGTCTGCTATCTCTCAAACTGACCGCTTGGTTTCTCCACTTCCAGTGCTGTCCATGTCATAGATATTATACTAGCTTTCCAGAAAACGTCTGCCAAGAAAGTTTATAGGAGTAAGTGGAAAAGACTTGTCCTCTGGACCTCCAAAGAGAACATTAATCCTTTTACAGTCCCAGTCTCAGCCATTCTTCTCTTCCTCGCATCCCTTTTCAGAGTTGGAGCTAGTTTTTTGACAAACTTCAGTTGGCAGCCATTTCAGTCTTCCATTTGGGAAATATTTTTAGTTCTTTTGATACTTCCAGATTATGTAAGGCCTTCTGAGGGGAATCTTTCTCCTCAGATCTCCAGTTAAAGACCCTTCCCTGCCATGGTATCTTACTATTGTATTACAGGGCCTGATTCAAAAACCCTTTGAACCAGCCAGTGATTGTGACTTGAAGTTCCTTTATTGGAAGACTTTCTTTATCATCATTACTTCAGCAAAGAGGGTCTTGGAAATCCAGCCATTGATGTCTAACCCTCTTTGCATTATTTTCTGTAGAGTGTCCCTTTGTTGTAACCCCTCCTTCATGCCCAAAGTACCGACAGAATCTAACCTCAACCAATCCATACAATTGCTGGTTTTCTTTCCAAATTACTCCAACAATGGAGAACATATGTTGCATTTGCTTGATGTTCATAGACGTTTACGTTTTTACTTTCACAGGACGAAACATTTGTTGAAAATCAGACCAACTATTTGTGTCTTTTTTGCCGAGTCACCTAGGTCAGGCAGTTTCTAAGATTACTCTTGCTAAATGGATAACAGACTGCGTTTGATTTATGCCAAGAATGGACTGCACTTGCCTCATTCCCCTAAGGCCATTTCAGCCAGATCCATGTCCATATTATCAGCTTTTTCTTCCACGTCATTAGATGATGAATGCGCTGCAGGCACTAGGACAAAAATTCATTCCTTTGTCGCACCTTGCAAATTGGAAGTTGTGTCCAGGAGCAGAGCTTCATTTGGTTCTGCTGTGCTCTTGCATATCCTTCCTTGAGGCCACCCAGGAGTTTAGCTGGGGACTGACCCAACAGTGAGGAGGAATGAAAGAGACAACATCAGATCCATCGGCTCCGACATGGCCATTTGCAAAGCTCAAGGTTTACCAGTAGCTCGAGACCCAGCCCCTTATCCCATGATGCACTGCTGGAATTACCTCAGATCTAGTTTGCCGCAGCATGGATCTCAGACGTTCCAGTATTGCTCCAGCCAAAAAAGTGTTTTTTCGCAAGTTGTTTCTTCTATTTCGTGATATAGATTATTATTATTCTGTAGATAGTACATAGAGTAGTTCTGTAGTTTTTTATAAGCTACCCTTTCCCTTACGGTGCTTGCTAAATAGCTTGGCTTAGTGTAGAGGCCTCGTGTTTGGCCTAGTCATTTCTCTAATTATTTAGATATAGATAGTTACCTATTTAACCAGTTTTGGCCCTTGGCCATTGTTTAGTGTGTGTGTGTTTTCTAAGTATCTGGTTAATTGCGTGTTTTTTCTAGGGTTGTTACCTGAACATAGACTTGTTTTTTTTTTTGTGTATAGCTGACTGTTTCTTCCTTATTTAGGCTTGTCTGGCTTGTGTTTTAGTGTTAAGCCTAAAGCTATTTTCTTGATATGTCTGAGAATAAAGATAAACACCTTAAGTCTGGATTCAAGAAATATCCAGACTGTGGGCAAAAGATGTCTCTTACTGATGGGCACGTTCAGTGCTTTTATTGTTTAGGTGCAGTGCATTTGCAGGAGTCCTGCAGTATTTGCCATTCCTTTTCTTCAAGGGTTCTTTTGGAGAGGAAAAGGAAGCTTGTGGATAGAGGTTTGCTGAAGCATCCTTTTGCTGAAGCTTTGATTGACCAGAATGTCCTCTAAATCCTCAGCAGACTCTAAGGCATTTAAAGACTCGAAAAAGTCAAAGAAAGTGAAGGATTCTGGGACATCAGTTCCACAGCTCCACAGCTCTTAGAGCCGGCCCACAGTTCTGGAGCCGGTCTCTGAGAGACCTGTATCTCCACTCCTTCAATCTGCACCGTCGGTGCACTCCTCTAGGTCTTCTGTCAGCCTCTTGGATTTGGATATGGACCGATTGGTGCAGAAGCTCTTATGGGCACCAGGCCTTGCTAAATTGTTGGCTCCGACCCTAGCAACGGAACTGAAGACCACCACCCCGGATTTGACTGCTCCTCTTTCGAACCATACTGAATTTTCGGATCCAGAGGGGGCCGACCTGCTGATCGTGGAGCCTTTGAAGCTGAGACCTGCTCCAGTGTCATCAGTCCCATTTACTCTGACATCCTCGGCTCTGACCGGGGACTCCAGGGGCCGACACTCTCCTGTCAGGTCTGGGGAGTATAGTCACACCGACTTGTCGGTGCCGACTCTTCCTCTCGGGGTCTCGGCTCAGATGAGCTCTGCTCCTACCTTTGGCTCGGAGCCCACAGCCTCGGTGCGGGAGGGGCTGGCGATTCCTTCAGGTCCGTCGACTCCTCCTCAGAGCCGTGATGCCTTTGAAGCCATGAGGAGATCCTTGCCCCAAAGACATCCTCAACACCCAGGTCTGGCCTCTACTTCCCCCAAAGCGCCTGTGTCCACTTCTCCCTCCATCGTCCAGGCCAAGCGTAGAGACCCTGAGCCTCAGGTAGCCCCACGGGGTGCCCCTTGCTCTTCCGAGACCTCCCCAGAGGCTCCCACTGAGGAGGTACCCAGGAAGAGATTGTGTAAGAGGAGACACTTGGATCCCTACAGGAGCCGTTGACATCTGACACTGATTTGGATGGATCAGAAGGGTCCCCACGATCCCCCTCTGAGTATATCTCCTTTGTGGAGATACTCGAGATCCTTAGGCAGAGGGATGATTGGCAGTCCAAAAGCCCTTCTGAGGACAAGTCAGTTCTCCTGAAGGCTTTCGGGTTTCAACATTCCACCTCTTGGGGGTGTCTGCCCTTCGATGAGCTTATGCAGCTGGTCTCTCGGAGGGCGTGGGAGTCACCATAGTCCATGGAACCTGTCCCTCGGAGGCCTAATAAGTTCATTTCTACCCCTGTAGATAAAGCCTTTTTGTGCAAGGGAGTCCCTGTTGATGCCATGGTGATGGCGGCGGCCCCCAAGAAGAAAATTTCTGAGACTTCTTCGTCAATCCATCCTCCTAACAGAGAGTCCAGGATCATGGGTCGATATGGGAAACGCATGTTTAGTTCAGTGACCTTTACACTCCGATCCCTGAACTAGAGATCTCCTTAAGGAGTTGGAAGATACTTTTCATGGTACTGTAGCTGCTTGGGCTTCTGACAAAGTTGCAGCCCAGCTTGCTACCCTAAATTCCATTGTGAACTCGTCCATGCGGCTCATATATGCAACCGATGGGACGAGTAGGGCAGCGGTTACAGGAATTGGTCTAAAAAGACATTCCTGGATGCGCTTGTGTTCCTTCGCGGAGCCCTTTAAGTCTTCATTCTTCAACAACCCTTTTGATGGCTCATGTCTCTTTGGGCCCAAAGTGAAGGAAACTCATCAGCTGTGAGCAGGAGGGAAAGACTCTGCTGTTGGAGTCCATTTTTCCACCCCTACTCGGCCTTACCCCAAAGGCCAAAGGGGAGGGAAAATGTGGTTCCGAAAAGCCCAAAGAGCCTTTCAAGACACACGTGTTGAACCCCTCTCTAGGGGTAGAGGAGGGAGTAATAATGGAAGATGCCACCTTCGTGGCAGAGGGGGTCCGCAACACCAGGGTGACAGAGATCACTTTTCTGGTCAACCCTATTAGCGCTCCTGAAAGGAGGCCCGACTGTCCTGCTCTGGAGGCAATCGGGGTCTCTTATCTTTGTACCCAGATGCCTGGCAAGATATAACAAACTACAACTGGATACAAAGTATTATTTCTGGAGGGTACTTTATACCGTTCTCCACTCCACCCACACCACCAAGGAGAATCCCGGACGTTCCACCCAGTTACAGGGAACAGGCAACTATAGAGGTCCGCAAGTTGCTAGAAAATGAGTCATCCAGTCAGTCCCAGCAGACCAAATAGGACCTGAAACTTACTCAAGATTCTTTTTGGTTCCAAAGAAAACGGAGGACTGGAGACCTTTTGGAACCCAGCAGACTCGACCAATTTGTCAAGAAAGAGAAGTTCCGGATGGTCACGCCACAGTCTATACTTCCCTTTTTAGGGAGAGACTATTGGATGTGCTCAATAGATCTCAAGGTTGCATACTACCACATAAAAATGGCCAGGCCATCCAGAGATCATCTGCATTTCTGGCTGGGAGCCAATCATTATCAATTTCGAGCCCTGCCCTTTGGTCTCACTACAGCCCCCAGTGTGTTCACCAAATGCATGGCAGTGGTCACGGCTCACCTGAGGCATCTAGGATTCCAGGGGTTTCCATACCTAGGCGATTGGCTCCTTACCTCAACCACCAGGCATCAACTGATTCAGGCAAGGGAATACACTCTGACACTCTGCAATCACTTAAGCATTACAGTCAACTCAGAAAAGTCTACCTTGTCACCATTGCAGCATATCGTCCTTATAGGGGCAGAGTTAGACACTTCAACCACCACTCTACGACTACCAATCGAGAGGGTCTTTCTTCTTCGCCAGCATGTCAGCTCATTGGCATCAAAAGAGCACCAGCCGCAGAAGTTTTAAAAGTATTGGGTTTGATGGCTGCAATGATCTTGGCCATACCATTAGCAAGGATGCATATGCGAATTCTTCAATGGCTGCTGTTCACTCAATGGTCTTATCAGGAACTTCCAATGAATCACGTGATTTTAATTACGAACTCTTGTAAGAGAGATCTCCAGTGGTGGTTGACATCTTTTCATGTAACCATAGGGTGCCCCTTTTACTACCCCTCCAGTAGCCACTGTGACCACGGACGCTTCCCTGATAAGGTGGGGGGGGGGCATTTTCAGGGAAAGACTGCCCAAGGCACATGTACGGATCATGAGTCACATCTGCATATCAATGTTCTGGAGATGAGAGCAGTACTTCTAGCATTGCAGTACTTCCAGGACTCTCTTTTTTTTTTAGGGACGATTGCAATTCAGACAGACAGTATGTCAGTAGTCTGATACTTGAACAAGCAAGGCGGGACCAGGTCTTAACCCCTTTGCCGAGAAGCCCTCAAAGTTTGTCAGTGGGCTGTCTCCTCCCAGCACTTTCTGTTGGCAACACGCATCCTGGGGGAGATCCAACACGATAGCAGACAAAAATGAGCAGGGCAATCTTGTTGCCGCACGAGTGGTCCCTCAAGCAAGAGATTGCGGACAGGATTTTCCGCAAATGGGGCCAGCTTTGCTGCAATCTTTTTGCCAGTCACATCAACACGAAATGCAGAAGCTACTTTTCCCTGATTTCCCCCTCCAGGAGAACCCCCGAGAGATGCACTCGTACACAGTTGGCCCCCAGGTCTCCTCTATGCATTTCCTCCAATCCTGCTAATACCCAGACTTCTACAGAAAGCAAAGTCGCTGGGAAGGACTATCATTCTTATAGCCCCTCATTGGCCTCGTCAGATTTGGTTCCCATTTCTTCGTCATTATCTCTTGGTGGATCCATGGATTCTGGACCCAGTTCCGGACCTTTTGACACATCCGTCGGGGGACCGCTATCCCTCCTTGCAGTCACTGAAGCTAACAGCTTGGCTGCTCCAGTTCCCCTCATAGCCAGGCTTCATAACCTTTCGAATGAGACAAGGCAGATCCTCATGTCTTCCCGTAAGCCACTCACCAGAAGATTATATCTTAGTAAGTGGAAGAGATTCTCCATATGGGCCTCTAAGCAGAACATTGATCCTTATCAAGCCCCCTTGTCGTCCATATTAGAATTCTTGACTATGATCTTTAATAAAGGATCTGCAGCCACTACAGTTCGGGTCCAGTTGGCTGCTATATCTAACTTTCATCTCGGAGTTGACAGGCTAAACATTATGTCCAAGTTGTTAAAGGCCTTTCTCAAAGGAACCTTTCACGAGGCCTCCAGTGAAAACTCCTTATTCTCCCTGGAATCTTAACTTTATGCTATCTCATATAATGCTTCCCCCATTTAAACCAGCATCATCTTGTGATCTCAGATTTTTATCATGGAAAACCATATTTCTGATGGCTATTACTTCTGCCCGCAGAGTGTCAGAACTTCAAGCCTTATCTATCAACCCTCATTTGTTTTTTCATACTGATAAAGTATCTCTTAGGACAAACCCCTCCTTTTTGCCCAAAGTTTGTTTGGAATCTAATACCAACCAAGTCATTGAGTTGCCAGTCTTTTTCCCTAACCATTCCAATAAACTTGAGTATATGCTGCACAAACTTGACTTTCACAGACAGCTCAGATATTATTTGGACAGAACAAAACATGTTAGAAAATCGGACCAGCTCTTTGTGTCTTTCTCTGAAGCCAGAAAAGGTAGACCAGTGGCTAAAACAATGCTTTCAAAATGGCTTTCTGATTGTATTACCTTTGTTTATTCAGCTGCTAATATGCACTTACTACACAAGATTAAAGCTCATTCTACCAGAGCAGTTTCTACATCTTCTGCTTTCCAAGCCAAATTGCCCCTTGATAATATTTGTGCAGCAGCCACTTGGTCTAAACCTCATACTTTTATTACTCATTACAAAGTTGATAAGGCCTCAGGGACAGGGCTTCCTTTGGGTCTACAGTCCTGAAGAATGTACTCCCGTGTGCCACCCAAAATTGAGGGTGCTAGGGACACTACCCATCAGTAAAGAATGAACGACTAGATTAAACGACTTCACATTAAGAAGTTATGTACTTACCATAACGTTCCGTGTGAATTCCATCTTGCCTTCATTCTTACGTCCCTCCCTCCATCCCCCACCTGGCTGATAGATGACCTAGAGACTGGTCTCATCCTGGTTACTCAGTTCTTCTTTCTCTCTATGGGAAGGTAGTTCTCTTACATGGACAATGTACACGCAGCAAACAAGATCTGAGGTCATTGCAGCAGTGCATCATGGGATAAGGGGCTGGGTCTCGAGCTACTGGTAAACCTTGAGCTTTGCAAACGGCTGTGCCAGAGCCGATGGTTCAGCTCCGCACCCATCAGTAAAGAATGAAGGCGAGATGGAACTCACATGGAACGTTATGGTGAGTACATAACTTCTTATTTATTCTACTCAAATTCATTCTTTTCTGGACTATGGGTCAGAGAAGGAGGAATCTAATAGCGATACTCCTTTTGAAGAAATTTCCTTTGGGGATACGTTTTCTAGGCAGATATAATTTTTTGTTTTGTGCTCAGGTCTCTGATATCCATAAGAGGTACTATGAGTTGCTGCAGATGGAATCAGCTAAACATGATGCAATTTCTCCTGATGTCCTTTTATTCCTATGTTGCAGTATTTTTGGTGGGATTTCCTGCCTTCAGGCGACTCGTACGTCGGCTCCTATACAAAAGCTTTAGCGTGCCTGTTGCAACTGCGTGGGACGTCACACATAGGGCCATAAACCAGGGACCTTAAGTATGACGTCTGCACGCACAGTCCTCAGAACTTTTCAGCCACAGACGGCTTTGCATCGTATGATCGCTCTTCAGACGTCGGATCGACTTTAGATAAGTAACCCATTGAGTTTTTGCATTTCTATTTTTTTTACCAGTCTTTCGTATTGCTTAGGCTTGGTTGTTGTAGCTTTCAACTGATGTCAGGAAAAAAGGGAAAATGCCAATGCGGGCGCCAAATTCCCCATAAGGACGCTCATGACAAATGCATTTTCTGCTTAGGCTGGGAACACGACCATAACACCTGCCCTGTTTGTAAATCTTTTGTGCCTAAGACCTTATGTAGTCATCTGGCAGGTTTAAACCTTTAAAAGTAGAAAACCACTGTACCAAGCACAAATAAATCCTGATCCTGGAAAATATGTAAATGCTTTATTCCAAAAGCAGCAACAAGACACTCCAACACTCCAGATATACACTGATAATAAGAAAATGCACTCCAATAACGTATCCAACAAACGTTTTCGTCCCCAACTTCTTCAGTAATACTGGCCATATTGTTTAATGAGTGTTTTTATACACCATTTGAAATCTGTCACCACTGCATTGACCAATCATGTTATAAAGTGCTTAAAGTGTAAAAATACATAGAATTTTTGAACCTGAAGAGCCATAAAGTTAAAATACAGAGATTTGAGCTTCAATAATAACTAAACTCATCCTGTAGAAATTGTGTGTAAAAAATATGATAAAAAAACACTTTGATAATTCATTAATAAACTTGATGACTTGAATACTATCTTTCACAGAGAAAAATTTTTTAAATAAATAAAATTAAATGGTGAAGCCATCTAGTGGTGTAAAATGATAATGCATCTAAAAATAGAAAAACATTTTCCTTAACAAAATAATAAATGTTAAAAAACATTTTAAAAGATTCATTATTTGTGATAATAAAATATATGAATACAGTATAAAAGTTAGATAAAATTAGAGTTTTGCAGCCCTCAGTTTTAATACTGGGGCTATCGACACCATTTCATTAAGCCCTAAATTCCGATTTGCATCAAGAAGGAGTTGCCAATACAATTCTTTGTATTCAATGAGTGTTTCCCACATACCACCATTTAGGGCTTAATGAAATGGTGTCGATAGCCCCAGTATTAAAACTGAGGGCTGCAAAACTCTAATTTTATCTAACTTTTATACTGTATTCATATATTTTATTATCACAAATAATGAATCTTTTAAAATGTTTTTTAACATTTATTATTTTAAGGAAAATGTTTTTCTATTTTTAGATGCATTATCATTTTACACCACTAGATGGCTTCACCATTTAATTTTATTTATTTAAAAAATTTTTCTCTGTGAAAGATAGTATTCAAGTCATCAAGTTTATTAATGAATTATCAAAGTGTTTTTTATCATGTTTTTTACACACAATTTCTACAGGATGAGTTTAGTTATTATTGAAGCTCAAATCTCTGTATTTTAACTTTATGGCTCTTCGGGTTCAAAAATATTATGTATTTTTACACTTTAAGCACTTTATAACATGATTGGTCATTGCAGTGGTGACAGATTTCAAATGGTGTATAAAAACACTCATTAAACAATATGGCCAGTATTACTGAAGAAGTTGGGGACGAAAACGTTGTTGATGCTATTGGAGTGCATTTTCTTATTATCAGTGTATATCTGGAGTGTTGGAGTGTCTTGTTTCTGCTTTTGGAATAAAGCATTTACATATTTTCCAGGATCAGGATTTATTTGTGCTTGGTACAGTGGTTTTCTACTTTTACAAGTTTGCTTATTCTTCCACTTGCTCGTTGACTTTTTATCAGGTTTAAACCTTTACTTAGAAAACCAGTGCCTAAAACAGCTGGCTCTCAGGATGGATCCTGCTTCGGAGGCTGCCCAAGAACCTCTGCGTAAGAAGGCCAAGATGCCTAGGCCTTCATTGCCTGCCACTTCGCACCTAGACGCCCCGCCAACTACCGATGTAGGAGTTAAGGAGCGCTCGGCAGATCCGTCGGCTCCATCGACCTCCCTCGTGGCGGCCGATGCACATCCGACAATCGGCACGTCCATGGAGCTTTCTCAGACACTGACACCTGTCGCTGTTGAGGGGGAACCAGACCTGGTGGTTCATTTGACCGGGATCCAGACCTCGGATACAGCCACTGCCAAACCCAGCTCTAGGCTGACTCCAACCAAAAAGAAGCAGAAAACAAAACAACACCTGCTTCTGAAGGCCCTCCAGACTGGGAGGCCTTCACCTCTTCTCTTATGCAGGCATTTATGGCCCTCAGGCCTTTTGCCTCACCCCCAACTATGTTACCTCTGCTAAGCCCTAGGCCTCTTTCATTCCCATGGCTTCCCTCCTTGAGGAAGAAGAACGTGAATCCACCTACTCTTCCTTGGATTAATCCATCTCTTATGCATCCCAGATTGCTTCCCCCAAGAAGTATTTTTCTCCTGATGAGGATTCTGTGGAAGGGGATTCTCCACCTGAAGACATTATATTTGGTGAAACCATCACCAAAATGAAAGACTTATTTCAAATGGGATACTTCCCAAATGATAGAAAACCAAAAAGATACTTTGAACTGCTGCAAGTGGAGTCCCCTTCTGCTGTACCCCCTGTTCTTCCTGCATACTTGGATGCCTTTACTGCAGCCTCTAGAACATCTGACTCACAGCCTCCTGCACCTAAAATCATGCTTCTACAAGGTGCCAGAGGAATAAAATTTCCTCATAAAGCCACCCTTAGCAGACCCAGCAGTGATTGCCACTGCCCCGGATAAACAGGTTGTTACCTTCTGCCTCCCTATTGCCCACGGATAAAGATAGCAAATCCATGGATAGGATAGGCAAGAAGGTGTACACTTCCTCCACTTTGGCCTTCAGAGCTATTAACTATCAAACACACATGACCAAGTATGCCCTGGACTTAGTATCCCAAGCCACCTCTAGGCTGGCTTCAATTCCTGACAGTCCCATTAAAACGGATATCTCCTCCAAATTGTCCTTAGCCCTATAAGTGGCTAGACATTCTATAAGATGCAGCTACGATGCTGCAGAAACTTCTGCTTGCTCTGCAGCATCAGCTTCTGTCCTTAGGAGATATTCCTGGCTTAGACTACAGCATCTGCCAGAGGACTTCAAGTCCAAAATCTTGGATGCCCCCCTGCATCAAAACTTCCTGTTTGGAAAGCAATCTGCAGACCTATTTAAGAATCTGCAAGAAAAAAGCAAAGAATTACAGGATATTAAACATCTCCTGGTATACCCTATACCCAAATTTTATAGGAACTACCCGGCTAAGACTACCTTTGTTAGGCGTAGCCCGCATTCTGCTGCCTCCTCTTCCAGACCCAGAAGAGGAACTAGAAGACATTCCTCATCCAGGCCCACTGGCCCACCTCCTCAGCCTAGACAGCCCGTTCAGGACAGGGGAGGTTTTAATAATGCGTGACTGCCTTGCCCATCTGCCCCTCTCAGCTCGCCTTACCCACTGTCTCTCCTTCTGGCAAAAAATCACCACAGACCAATGGGTATTGGCCATTATTCAAAAAGGATACTTACTATTCTGGAGTCATATTCCCCGTTGGAAGGGCATTCCATTTCCCCAAAAAAACACTGCCATCTCCTTCCGTAAATTCTGTCAGACCTGCAACAACAAGGCACAATAGAGCCTGTTCCCACAGGACAAGAAGGAAGGGGATTCTACTCCCATCTGTTCCTGGTCCCTTGAAAGGACAGGCCCTGGAGACCCATTTTGGATCTCTCCTTCCTAAACCTTTACCTGCAGGTACCCTCCTTCAAAATGCTGTCACTTCCCACTCTTACCCCTCATACCCTCAAATGCTTTCATGGTCACCTTGGACCTAAAAGATGCTAACCTGCACATTCCCATCAGGGCCTCACACAAACATTTCCTGCGTTTCTCTGGCCCATCCTCGCACTTCCAATTTACTGCTTTGCCTTTTGGTTTATCCACTGCCCCAAGAGTGTGTACAAAGTGCCTAGCTCCAGCTATTGCCTTCTGCAGGATCCAAGGAATCCAGATTTACCCATATCTGGACAACATCCTTATCCTAGCACAGTCCGAAGATTCTCTCTTAAGACATCTACACTTCACTATGTCCCTTCTACAAAGTCTAGGGTTCACCCCAAACCTCAAGAATTCCTCCCTGAATCCAGACAAGGGCAAGATATTCCTAGGTTGCAGAATCAATGCGAAACGAATTAAAGCCTTTCTCCCACAGGACAAGGTTCTATCTCTAACTTCCCACTTCCAAGAAGTCTTGCTCTCCCAGACAGTCACTGCAAGGCAATTCCTTCAGCTCCTGGGATTGGTGGCAGCAACCATTCCCATGATACCATTGGCCAGAATGCATATGCAAAAACTGCACTCGTGCCTCAAAAATATCTGGTCACAACACCAGAGTCACTGGAACAAGTTATCCCCCTTCTTCCCTGTTTAAAGAAGGAAATCATTTGGTGGATCCAACAAGTACAACTAAACCCGGGGCTTCCACTGCAGCCCCCTCAACCCACACAAATATTGCATACAAATGCCTCAGACTCAGGTTGGGGAGCCACCTTGCACTCTTACAGAGTCCAAGCCCAGTGGCAACCTCCCATGAAAACCAAACACATCAATGTAAAGGAGATGACAGCAATTTTTTTAGCTCTACAAACCTTCATACTCATACTGCTACCAGGTCCTCTTCTGATAGTAACGGACAATACCACTGTAGTGTGGTACATCAACAAACAAGGAGGTACCAAGGCATACCAATTGTGCAGGCTAACCCTACTAATTTGGGACCTAGCATCCAAGCACAACATCCCTGCAGGCCACTTGCATCCCTTCACAGGACAAGCAAGCAAGCAGACCTCCTGAGCAGAACATCCTCTCCATAACACGAATGGATGCTGGACAGGACAGTCTTCCTAGACATAGGCCACCGGTGGGGCACTCCACAAATGGACCTGTTTGCCCCCCCAGAACAGGCAGCTGCAGACTTCTGCACAAAGACTTACTCCCCCCAAGCCTAGAGAGTAGACGCCTTCAGTTTCACTTGGGAGGGGAAGTTCCTTTACGCCTGCCCCCCCCCAGACACACACACTTCCCTCTGATTCAGAAAGTCCTTCTGAAAATCAGGAAGGACAAACCAAAAATCTTGCTAGTGGCTCCCTACTTGCCAAGGCAGCACTGGTTCCTCCTTCTACACAATTTAGCCAAGGGCAATCACTGCACGTTACCCCACAAAGTGGACCTTCTGACACAAGACAAAGGAACTCTCCTATACCCACACTTGAAAATGCTATCCCTGACTCTGTGGGTGATAAATTACTAACTCCATTCAGATACCGCTAGTCAGACACCACTATTCAGAGGACGTGCTATCAGTCCTGAGGGAGGCCAGGAAACCCACTACTAGAAAATCATACCTTGCTAAATGGGAAAGATTTACTCAGTGGTGTCTGGGACAGGAAAGGGACCCTTATGAGGCTGACACCCCCCTAGTCCTTTCATGTATGTGTCAACTTATAAAGGGTGGACTTTCCTATTCATCAGTGAAAGTGCACCTCTCCGCATTATCAGCCTGCTTACCTCTAGAGCCTCTCTTGTTAGCCAGGGTCCATGCGAAACTTTTACTTAAAGGGGTCTTACACATCAGACCACCTAAGAAGCCTATCCCTCCTCCATGGGACCCGAACTTCATCCTGGAAAAACTCACCCAGCTCCCCTTTGAACCAGCTAATACAGCCAATCTACAGTTTTGTACTTAGAAAACAGTACTGTTAGTGGCTATTACCTCTGCCAGAAAGGTTTCCGAGCTACAAGCCTTAATGGCATGCTCACTTTACACCATTTTTCATAGGGACAGGGTCACAATGAGGACTAACCCCTCCTTCATGCCCAAGATAGTCAGTGACTCATCTCCAAATCAATACATTCACCTACCCAATTTTTCCCCACTCCCTAGATGTCCACAGGCAACTGAGATTTTACCTCGACAAGACTAAAGACATTAGGAAATCCAAACAACTCTTTGTATCTTTCCACCCCAGGGCATTGGGCAAGGCAGTCACCAAACAGACCATTGCATCCTGGATTAGAAAGGCAATCTATTTCTGCTACTCACACCACAGAAAAAATCCTCCAGTTGGGGTTAAGGTATACTCCACAAGAGCAGTGGCCACTTCCAAGGCCTTCCAAAAAGGCATGGACACAGCTTCCATTATGGAAGCAGCTACGTGGTCCACTATCCACACTTCCACCAAATATTACAAATTGGGCCAAATCTCCAAAGCACGCCCAGGATTTGCCAGGGCAATCCTACAAGGCTTTGTGGAATCATCTTCTGCATCCGCCACCTTTTCATCAAACTAAGTTGTGGTACTCTCCCACACCAAGAATAATGCAACATAGGAACAGAAGGATATAGAATCGTTGTGTAAAATCTTACCATAACCATAGATTTCCTTCTGTTCCATGTTGCAGTATTCCTTCCTGCCCACCATTCCCCCTCACAGACTCTACCAGTCTAACTGATCCCTGATGCCTATCTCCATTACAGAAGAGACCTAGGGCCTTATACATGTCACCTTTGGCAGCCTATCCTGTTGGGACATGTACTTTGCCTGCTTAGCTTGAAGTTCCGAGGATTGTGCGTGCAGACATCATACTTAAGGTCCCTGATTTATGACCCTACGTGTGACGTCCCACACAGCTGCAACAGCCAAGCTGAAGCTTTTGTATAGGAGCCGACGTACGAGTCGCCTTAAGGCAGGAATTCCCACACCAAGTATACTGCAACATGGAAGAGTAGGACATCTATGGTTATGGTAAGATTTTACACAACTATTCGTTTTGGATGGTTTGTTAGATGCTTTTTCCAATGCTTCTAAATTACCGGATTCTTTGCTGCCTGCTCCCAAGAAACCTGGTGGGTTTTATAGGGTGCCTGAGGATTGTAACTTTCTGTACAAAGGTCCTTGCTACTGACTCCTCTGTAGTATCCATAGCTTCTGGCAATCCATCTCAATTGCTTCCTTCACCAGATTGCTGCCTTCTGACAAGTACAGAGAACCACAGAGAGATTGGACAAGAAGATTTATACTTCTGTTGCCCTTGCTTTTAGGGCTATTAATTGTCAGACCCATATGTCTAGGTATATCTTGGCTCTTCTTTCTCAGGCCTTTCAGCTTATTTCTGATCTTCCAGAATGCGAGGGTAAGACTTCTGCTCTTTCCTCGCTAGAAGCAACTTCTCACGTGGTTCATTATTCTATCAGATGTAGTTATGCAGTAGATGCCTCTTCTAGGGCTGCTGCTTTTGGCTCAGTGATGAGGAGGTACTCTTAGCTTAGGCTTCAACCTTTACCTGAGGATAGTAAGGCTAAGTTGATGGATGCCCTTCTGGATGATAAACGTTTGTTTGGGGAAGCTGCAAGATTGTTTAAGTCCCTTCAGGTTAAGGGAAAGGCCTTACAGGAGCTTAAACATGTGATCTGATGCTATCCGTGTCATTATTCATCACAGATGGGTCTTGAATCCGACCTCTGATCCAAGCTGACAATTTCTCATACAGACCTAGAGCTCAAGCTCCTCCCCTTTCCATAATCCCTTGTTACCTTCTAACCGTCAGATCTCATTTGCTGCTGAAACACTTCAGACGTTGGTCGGATCCGACAGCTCTGTCAGATCCCTTTATCATTGAAGGCTTCCCTTTTCAGTCCTCCAGGCACTCTGATCAGTCTCGTCGGAGCCAATCCCCTTCTCGGAGCCATAGGGTTGTGGGATCCAAGGCCTGATCCCCAGCATGATCTGGCCACTCCTCAGCCTCGTCCAGATCCTCCAAAAGTCTCCTTCCCTCAGACATGGATAGTATGATAAGGAGCTTTCTCAAGGCCAAAATAGAGTTGGGCTTGCTGCTTTCCCCTGCCCCTGTGGCTAGAGGACCCTCCTTATCCTCAGGACTCCACTCTCTTCCAGTCCGACAGGTTTTGGAATGTCAGGACCAGGAGATTTCTAGTGAGACACAGACTGTGTCGAGTGCTCTTCCCCCTTCTCGACACTATCATGGTCCCTGGCTGGCTGTGTTCCACAGCCCTCGGACCAGGGTGGGCCTCATCTCCGAGGGGGTGTTGAGTTCCCCGGGGGGGGGTTGGGTCTGGAGTTTCCAGACAACTCCCTTCCCTTGGGGGGTTTGGCAATTGACAGCTCGGGGCCGGTATCTGGGGGCTTTGGTGCTGTGTCGGGGTACTTCCTTCTCAGGTGGCCCCCGGCCGATGGGGTTGGGAGGGCTTTATCCAGTCCCTTGGCCTTCCTGGTGGTAGAAAAGGACCTTTTCCAGTATGGCAGTTACCTCTCTTTCTTTTGTAAGTCATCCCCAGCCGTTCTCGCGATTTGGGTGCTGAGACCTCATCTTCCATCCAGGGCAGCCCTCCTGCGAGCGTATTCAGATGGGCACTGCCCTACTTGGGGTACTCTCCTCTTCTGAGTCCTCCCCTGAGCCCACCATAGAGGAATCTTCTCAGAATACAACTTGTAAGAGGAGACACTTGAACTCCCCTTGAGAGTCCCTCACCGAGGACATGGATTTTGAGGCGGGAGATGCATCCCCCAGACTTCCACCTGAAGAGGTGTCCTTGGGGACGTCCTGGAAGTTCTCAAGCAGAGGGACAGATGGTCTTCCCCTTCCCTGTGTTCAGAGGAATCATGTTCCTGAAGGCCTTTGGGACAGGGCCATCTTCTACATGGGTTTCTCCCCCTGCTGACAAACTTGTGGACCTTATCACCAGCAGGGCTTGTAAGGAGCCAAACACGGTGGAACCTGTGCCCAAAAAAGCATATAAATTTCTCAGTCCTCCTAAGGATAGGCCTTTTTGGAGTAAAGGGGTCCCTGTCGGTGCCATTGTGGTGACCTCTGCTACTAAGGAGGAGCTAGCTGAGCAAAGCTCCTTGGTCCATCACCTGAACAGGGGAGTCCTGGGTGATTGATCATTTTAGAAAGCATGTGTGTGCCTCTACCTTTGGCCTGAGAGCAACTAATTATTTGGCCCGCTTTACCTGGCTTCAGAGGGATTTGGTTTCAGAACTTACCACTTCCCTTTCAGAGTTGTTGCCTCCAGAGTCTCAAGTTAGTCTCTCCGACGCTATCCACTGTTACTACTTTAGCCAGTGCTTCGATGCGGATGATCTCCAATGCTGCAGAGGCTACCTCTCGAGCAGCAGGCACCGACATTGCTATCCGACGGCATGCCTGGCTTCACCTTTGCAGGTTTGCAGGACCCTTTAAGGTGTCATTCACTAATCCCCCTTTTGACTGTTCCACTCTGTTTGGACAGTCTGTTAAGGAAACTTTAACTCACAGTAAGCAGGAAGGCAAGACGCTCTCCATGGTAGGGATCAACTTTTCTTCTCCCCAGCAGACCTTTTCTAAGACCCAGAGGGGAAGTAAGAAGCTTTGGTTTCGGAAGACTCAGTCTTCCTTTCAGGATGCTGCCCAGGAGTCCTCTTCCTCAGGCCAAGGCGGGGGGGGGGGGGGTTCAATGGTACATGCCGCCCTAGGGGTAGAGGGGGTCTGCAGAACCAGGGCTCTCAAGAGCCCTTCTCGGAGAAGCCATTCCAGCACTCCTGAGGTATGCTGCCCAACTGTCCTGCCCTACAGGCAGTCGACGGTCATCTCACCCTTCACCCACTAGCCTGGACAAGTCCCACTTCTGATCAATAGGTGCTAAATATTATTTCCAAGGGTTACTCCATTCCCTTTTCCCAGCCCCCACCAATTTGGAAATTTCTCCCAGATGTACCACCCCATGAAAGGGAAGTTGGCCTGTCTTGAGGTTCAAGACCTCCTTCGAAAAAGAGCCGTTCAAGAGGTCCCAACAGGACGAGGGTCCAGAACTTACTCTCGCTTCTTTTTGGTGCCAAAAAAGACTGGGGACCTGCTTCCTGTTCTGGACCTCAGCGAGCTAAACCTGTCTGCCAAGTAGTTCACGTTCCAGATGGTCACTTTCAGACCATTCTGCCTGTCTTGCACAAGGACACTTGGATGTGTTTGGTGAATCTTAAGGACGCGTGCTATCATATAAAGATCAGCAGGCACTCCAGGAGATACTTGCACTTTTGGTTAGGGGCTAGTCATTACCATTTCAGAGCCCTGCCCTTTGGACTCACAACAGCCCCCCGGGTGTTTACCAAATGCATGGCAGTGGTGGCAGCTCATCTCTGGCTGCAAGATTTCGAGGTTTTTCCATACCTGGATGATTGGCTTCTCACGGCTCCCATGAGGCATCAGCTCACACTGGGGACCAGGTATGTTCTCCGTTTTTTCCACCATCTAGGCATCACAGTGAATCTGTCCAAGTCCAGTCTAGTCCTGAGCCAAAACCCTGAGTTTATTGGAGTCCTGTTGGACACTGTATCGGAGACTGCAGCACTACCTTCACACAGGGTCCAAATGATTCAAGGTCAGGTTGCTATTCTACTGCATCTAGCTCACCCATCGGTCCATTTGATCCTCAAAATGCTAGGTTCTGTGGTGGCTGCCATTTAATTAGTGCCTCTAGCTAGGTATCACATGCAAAGTTCTCCAGTGGACCCTGGCAGTCCAGTGGTCCATTCTCTCTCCGCCCATGTCTTTGACAATAAGGTTGACTCTGGTGTGCAGGAATCATCTTGCTTGATAGCTTCAGTCTCAGGACCTATTTCTAGGCAGGCCATCCCCCCCCCCCCCACACCCAAGGCCACAGTGACCACAGATGCCTCCCTTTTGAGGTGTGGGGCATTTTCAGGGCAGGATGGTTCAAGGCAGGTGGTTCCCCCATAGAGACCAGATTGCACATAAACACTCTGGACAAGATGAAAGCAGTCCTCTTATCATTGCAAGCCTTTCAGGAATGGCTCCCTCTGGGGACCAAAACAGTTGGCAGTTGTCTGGTATGTCAGCAAGCAAGGAGGAAAATGGTTTTATCCTTGGTGCAGAGAGGACATGGGAGTGTGGGAATGGGCTTATGTTGTCTAGGCGCTTTCGTCTTACAACTCACATACTTGGGAGTTCCAACGTGTTGGCCAGGAGACTTAGCAGGTCCATCTTGAGTCCTCATGAGTGGTCCCTGAACCCATCAATGGCAAGGCAAATCTTCAGCCATTGGGGTCAGCCATGCTGTGACCTTTTTGCTTCCCCCAGTCAACCACAAATGCAGCAATTACTTTGCCCTTATTCCCACATCCGGAGAGTCACCCTGGGACACATTTGTTCACGACTCGCCTCAAGGTCTCCTCTATGCTTTCCCTCCTGTTCCACTAATACCCAAAGTCCTACTGAAAGCTTGTTGCCTGAAGACCCCATGTCATCCTCATTGCCCCTTTCTGCCCTTGCCAGGTGTGGTTCTCCTTCCTAAGGTCTCATCTGAAGTATCCACTTTGGATACTGAATCCCTTTCCAGATCTCATTTCCCATCCCTGGAGACTTCCACTTCCCAATCTCCGGACACTTCGTCTTAACAGCATGGTTTCTCCAGTTCCAGTAATCCTTTTGCAGTCCAGGCTTCCTTCCCCAGTGAGGAGCATTATTTAGGTGTCTCAAAAGCCATCTACAAAGGTGTTTTCTGGTAAATGGAAAAGGTTTTCCATTTGGGTCAGACAACATAATCTGGATCCCTTCTCAGCCCCTATTCCTGGTATTTTATATATATTATTTCAACCACTCAGCTCCAGTTGGCTACTATCTCTAATTCCCATATCAACGATGAGCCTACCCTTTCTTCCAAATTGTGCAAAGCCTTTCTGAAAGGATTTTTTTCTTCTTAGACCTCCTATTAAGGGTCCATCCCCACCATGGGATTTGACCTTAGTGCTTGCAGTCTCTGAAGCAGAAACCTTTTGAACTGGCTGCTTCATGTGATATTAAACTCCTTTACTGGAAGACTGCTTTTTAGTGGCCATTACTTTTGCCAAGAGGGTCTTAGAACTTCAGGAACTCTGCATTAAGCCTGTGTTCATGATCTTTACAAGGACAAGGGTGTCCCTTAGAACACACCCTTCCTTTCTCCCTAATGTGGCTTCTAGAGCTAATCTCAGTCAATTGATTCAAGTCTTCTTCACGCATTATTCTAATAAAAGAGAATGTATTTTGCATTGTTTAGACTTTCACAGGCAATTACGTTTATATCTAAAAAGGACTGAGGAATTTAGACATTTGAACCAACTCTTTGTAGCCTTCTCTCAGAACAGAAAGGACCAGACAGTTTCCAAAGTGTATTTCCAGGTGCATTGCTAGTTGTATTTCCTTCATTTATGTTAGTAGGCATTTAAAATTATTCAGACCAGTTAAGGCCCACTCTACTAGGTCTGTTGCTGCATCATTGGTCGTTTTGGCTAGACTTTCCCTTGATGAGATTTGTGCTGCTGCGACTTGGTCTAATCCTCACACTTTCGTTTTGTGCTACAAATTGGACTTGCTGTCTAGGAACAGGGTTTCCTTTGGTTCCTCCGTACTCCGGCATACTCTTCCTTGAGGCCACCCAGGATACTTAGTAGCTGCGGACTCTGACCCATCTGTGATGAATAATGACACTGATAGCATCAGATAGTTATGTACTTAACATAACTTGGCATCTTTGCTATCCAGTGTCATTATTCATCACATTCACACCCTCCTTCCTTCTGGGGGCTCTTGCGAGGCTGGACTGGCTTGTATTTGTTGAGAGTTTTTTTTGTTTTGGTCTTATGTTGAAATTGGTTCCAGCATTTCAACTAATTTAGCAAACTTGATCTGAGGATTAGAAGGTAGTAAGGGGTTATGGGAAGGGGAGGAGCTTGAGCTCTGGATCTGTCTGAGAAGTCGCTGGCTCGGATCCAAGACCCGTGTGTAATGAATGACACTGGATAGCACAGATGCCATGTTATGGTAAGCACATAACTCTCTCTTGTTTCTCCTGTGCTTAAGTTTCAGAGAAACTTTCCCAATAAGCCAGCCTTTGTTCGTAGGTAATCTTGCCATCCTGCTAAAGGTAAAAAGAGTGGCAAGTGGGCTCCTTCTGCTTAAAGCCACTCAGACTTCAGGGATTCAGAAGCCTTCTTTTCCTGATAAACCAGGTGCTATATGATTATCCATCTGTCCCCAGCGACGTTCCTCTTTCTCTTCACCTTTCTGTTTCTCTTCCTGTTTGGCTTCAGATACTCAGGATTCTTGGGTTCTCCACTTCATTCATCAGGGGTACTTCATGGTGTGAAAATCCTGTCTTCCTTTTATGGGCATTCCTCAGCGTCTTTGGGAGCAACAACTTTTTTTTACAGAGGTTCTTCAATATCTTTTAACTCTGGGTACTATTCAAAAGGTGCCTGTGGCCCAAAAGGGGGAAGGGGTTTTACTCTAATATTTCTAGTGCTCATAAAAGAGGGTATTTGGAGACCAGTTCTAGATCTTTCTCATCTAAACACTTTTCTGAAAGTGCCATCCTTTCAGATGATATCCCTTCAGACTCTGATTCCTCTCTTCCTCCCTCAGGCCTGTATGGTGTCTCTGGATCTCAAATATGCTTATCTCCATATTTCAGTCCATCCTCTTCAGGAAGTTTTTGCATTTCTTTGTTGTTTTCTTGCATTTTCAGTTCTGTCCTTTCTCCTTTGGCCTTTCTACTGTCCCAGGGATGTTCACTAAATGCCTCCCTCCTGTGACTGCTTTTTTGCAGGCTTCAAAGGATCCAAATATTTCCTTACTTGAATGACCTGCTGATTCAGGCATCCTCTCCAGTTATCCTTTTGCAAAATCTTCATTTTAAAAACAGTACGTGAAGCTGAAAAAGACTTCAAACCAAAACATCTCAAGTAGTGTTCACTTCGACTTCAGTAATAATGAACAAATCTTAATTCAGAACACAATGATTTACTAAGCACAATCCACAATAAACATGGTAACTGCTTTCGTCCCTATTAAATTGGGACTTCTTCAAAACCATAACCAAGACTGAATTAACACCTTATATACAAAAAATTATCGGTCATGTGACATTTACCAATTAATGAATAAATGAAAACAACTTGATTGAGGATATTTTGTATGATGGTTTGTGTGGCAATGTGAAAGTTTTAATAGCTTAAAGAACACTCTGTGTCATGTTAAAAACTTGTAAAAAAACATACAGAAAAGATTATTTAAAACTAAAAATATGTACCTAAAATTCTAATACCCTCTGTTTTAAAATGGGGACCAACGAAATGTCATTTATACCAGGGGGTTAATAGCATTCAATTTTAACTGCCATATTAACTCACTTTTCTCTATCCTGTTTTCCTAAAAACCTCCCCCGTGATTTTTTTTGATAATATCCATAATCCCAGAGAAAAATTTAGTGTAATTGAGACAATGTAAGGTGTACTTGTATAATGCTTTGTTGGTATTCTTACTCTCAATAGCATAATTGTGTTCATATATATGTTTTCGTAAGGGTTTCACTGTTTTCCCTATGTAAAAATGGTTACATCCCTGGCAGACAGCAGCATATACCAGTCCCCTGCTGCACAATTACCCTCCTTTAATTTAACCTGTTGAGGTGGATCACCTGTGGTAACTAATGGCATGTTTAAAATTTATTGACAGAATTTACACACGAGTTCCCTGTTTAATCACAGCTTCATTTCAGGCTTTGTTCGTACTGAATGGCGCACTGCTCCAGTCATCCCACTCCACAAAGGGGGAGCGACTACAGACCCTGGGAACTACCGCCCCATTAGCCTAACAAGTCTGAAATGTAAGGCGATAGAGCACATCATCATGGACCTTATAAATAGGGACATAGGGAAACTCCAAACTCTGGACTCCACACAGTTTGGGTTTGTAAAAGGTAGCTCATGCCTGTTCCACCTGATAGACTTCTTTGAGTCTGTCACCAGAGCTGTGGATGAGGGCAAGGTAGTTCACACAGCCTATCTAGATCTTGCCAAGGCCTCGACACCATCCCTCACTCAGGAATCATAGATAGACTCACTAAACTAGGCATGAACCCCTATGTCATAAGATGGGTTGCCAACTGGCTCACTGATCGAACCCACACTGTGAAAGTACCGGACTCCAAATCTGACTACAGACCAGTTACAAGTGGTGTTAGACAAGGATCGGTCCTAGGTCCCCTCCTGTTTGGCATCTACTTCTGTAAAGTTCAAGCCAACACAAAGGGACTCTGGCTGACCAAGTTCGCAGATTGTAAACTGGGAGCCATTATTGATTTTCCAGCTGATGTAGACGTTCTACGAAAAGGCCTTACTGAGACCAGTAACTGGTGCCAGAACCATGGCCTTAAGCTCAGTGCAAAAAGTGCATTGTCATTCCCTTTGGGAAAAATTTGGTGCCCATGAACTACCACATAAACTTCCACTAAATACCGAAGGTGCTATAAGAGACCTGGGGACACAGGTTGACAGCAACCTCTCCTTTGATAACCACATTGCAATTGTAGTCAGAAAGTCCTATGTGGCACATCTCATTACAAAAGGTTTCTCATCCAGGAAGAGAGAGGTCATAATCCCACTCAACTCATCCCTCATTAGACCTGTTATAGAATACAATGCTCCATTTGTTATGTACCTCACTAGACACCTTCAGCAACTGGAAAGGCTACAAAAATACCTCACTAAGAGGATATTAGGTCTTAGACACATGCCCTATATGGACAGACAAAAAAACTCCAGCTATACTCTGTCTCATCTCACCTACTTAGAGGCGATCTGTGCTTGACCTACAAAGCCATGTCTGACCTAGAGCTGTTAAGGTATGCTGCACCTAAATAAATAATCCCTCCATGCCACACGCTCCAGGGACCTAAACCTCATTACCACAGTAAATAGAACATGCTGGGACAGGTTCCTAACCCAGAGACTTCAACAAATAGTAAAATGCAACGACAACTGAAACTAAAAATACTGCGAGAATGCCAATAAGTGCCTCTACCAATAAAGGAATAAACGCGATAACCAAAACTGTGTATCAATCGCGTTTTAATATAATGTAACGTAATATAACATAAAATAACAAAACGGACAACTCCAAACTAACAGACAAACTGATGGGAGGCTGATGAGAATAGATTAAAATTATTTTTTAATTTTTTAAATAGTAGTAGTGAATATTTAAAATTTACGCATTCGGTTAATAAAACTGGAGTACCATACCTGACCACTTTTATATCATATCAAGACCAGAAATTAAACTCTAATGTGAAATTGTTCAATCTCGCCGTTTGTTCTTACGCATGGGTTCGGATCCGATCCTCGGCTCCGAGACGGCCACTTCTACAGCTCTGCATCTTGAGAAAGCTCGAGGCACAGTCCTATCCCACAATCCCCTAGTGCTAACCCTCAGATCTAGTTTGCCACGGCAGCAGATGCATCGCAGAAGCTCGGGCCAGTAAACTTTTTCTATTTTTTGAAGTTTTCCATAACTTACTTTATTAGTCGAGATATATATATATATATATATATATATATATATATATATATATATATATATTAGTCTTTTACTAGTGTAGTTACAGGGAGTTATATATTCTTCTTATTATTGTTATTATATTATAACTTTTCTAAGGCAATTTTCAGGCCTATTATCCTGCCTTTTTAACAGGTGTTTTTTCTTTAGAAAGGCTTAAGTCCTTACTCTTTTGTGTGCAGTGATACCTTAATTTTTTCTTGTTTTCAGGTTCTTATAGGTATATGTCTGATTTTTTGAACATGTCTGAGAAGCAAAAATCAGGCTTTAAGAAATGTCTATGCGGACAGAAAATGTCCATCATGGATAACCACTCTTCCTGCGTCTACTGTCTTGGCCCTCTCCACTTACAGGAGGACTGTTCTATTTGTCATTCCTTCAGTGGGAGGGTCATGATGGAGAGCAGGAAGTTAGACAGGGGTTTATTAAAGCCCGAATTTCAGGAGGCCCTTGACAAGGCTGAATTGGTATCCAAGTCTTCGAAGGGGTCTAAGTCTTCGAGAGTGTCGGAGCCAAAGTCATCAGCTCCGAGCACCTCTATTAAGATTCAGACACCGGCTCCACAGACTTTGAAGTCGGTTGTCAAATGTATATCTTTGATCGAGACTCCGGTCTTGGAGCCGGTCTCGGAGGTTCTGCCACCATCGATCCTTCACTCGGTGACTACTTTGGCCCCCTCGACCCGCTCTTCGAGACCCTTATCTGATTCGGATGTGGATCGAGTGATACAGAAGTTAATGGAGAACTCAGCCCTTTCTAAATTGATCCAAGTTTCGTCCCAGCTGGTTTCGAAACTCGAAGCCCTCCCTGGGTCATCTACTGCTCCTCCTCCGAGACCTGTCGAGTCTTCAGAGCCGAGAGTCGAAGTTCCGATGATGGTAGAACCATTGATACCGAAGCCTACAGCTGTGCTTTCGGTACCGTTGACCTCGACGCCCTCGGAACGGATCGAGGGGTCCCGGAGCCGACTATCGTTCCTTGGTTCCAGGGCGGACAGTCGAACCGAGATGTCGGTACCGACTCTCTCCCTAGGAGCCTTGGCTCAGATTAGTTCGGCACCGTCCTCTGGGTCGGAGCCCGGACCCCCGGTCTCGGGGATTGTTCCTGGTTTCTCGAAACCAGGAAGGTCTTCGGATCCGGGTACCGATGCCTTCGACGCCATGAGGAAGGTCTTGTCGAAACAGACACATATCTCATTGGATTCTTCTTCTCCTCCCCCTAAGGGTCCACGTTCGACTTCTGTATCCTCGGCTCCTACTAAGCGTTGAGACCCAATGCCTCAGTTTCCCCCAGAGGGTGCTCCCGGTTCCTCGGACGCTTCTCCAGAAGCCCCATCTGAAGTACCAAGGAAAAGACTGTGCAAGAGGAGGCACATAGATTCCCCACAGGAATCTCTTACATCAGATACAGATTTAGATGAAGCAGAAGGGTCCCCACGGTCCCCCTCAGAGGATGTCTCCTTTGTGGACATCATGGAGATCCTAAAACAGAGGGGAGATTGACAGCCACTTAACCCTTCTGTGGATGAATCAGTATTGCTGAAGGCATTCTGGGGCTCTACCTTCTACCTCCTGGGTGACCCCTCCCTTTGACGAACATATGGACTTGATAGCTCATAGGGCTTGGGAGACACCTGACACGGTGGAACCAGTTCCCCGCAGGCCGAATAAGTTCCTAACAGCCCCCCAGGACAAGAGTTTTCTTACCAAGGGTGTTCCAGTGGATACGATGGTGGTGGCGGCAGCCACTAAGAAGGACATGTCAGAGTCCTCTTCCGCTGTCTATCCTCCTAATAAGGATTCTAGGACGATGGACAGATATGGGAAGCACGTTTTCAGTTCTGCGACTTTTTCCATGCGATCGCTGAACTATTTGGTGCATTTTACACGTTTACAGAGGGATCTCCTCAAGGAACTCGGAGATACTCTTCAGGGTTGTACAGATGCTGCTGTTACCGAGAAAGTGACAGCACAACTTAATACCATTAACTCTGTAGTCAACTCCTCCATGAGGCTCATTTCATATGTGGCCGAAGGTGCGAGTAGAGCGGCAGCTTCAGCGATTGCTCTTAGGAGACAATCCTGGCTGCAGCTGTGCTCCTTTGCAGAATCCTTCAAGTCTTCCCTTACTAACGTCCCGTTTGATGGTGCCTCTCTTTTCGGCCCCAAAGTAAAGGAGACCCTCACTAGGTGTGAGCAAGAAGGGAAGACCCTCTCTGCTGTAGGAGTCCGTTTTTCCACCCCTTCCAGACCATACCCCAAAGGGCAAAGAGGCGGAAAGATGTGGTTCCGTAAGACACAGGGTTCCTTTCAGTCCACACAGAGTGATAATGCCCCTTCCAGAGGCAGAGGAGGGGGAAGGAATGGAAGACGCCGTCCAAACGGCAGAGGGGGTCCGCAAAACCAGGGCGACAGAGATACTTTCTCTGGCAAGCCTTTCCAGCACTCCTGAGAGGAGGCCCGACTGTCCTGCTCTGGAGGCAGTCGGGGGACGCTTAACTTTGTACCCGCTGGCCTGGCGAAATTTAACCTCAGATGCGTGGGTACAAAATATAATTACCAGAGGTTACGACATAAAATTCATAAACGTTCCCCCTACCACCAAAAGATTCCCAGACGTTCCACCCAATCTGCGGGATCAGGCAGCCTTAGAGATCCAGAAGCTGTTCAGGAAAAGAGCCATCCAAACAGTCCCGGCAGACCAAATAGGATCCGGAACTTACTCAAGGTTCTTTTTAGTTCCAAAGAAGACAAGGGACTGGAGACCAATTCTGGATCTCAGCAGATTAAACACTTTCATTGTGAAGGAGAAGTTTCGGATGGTCACGCTACAGTCAATCCTCCCTTTTCTACAGGAAGGAGACTAGATGTACTCTATAGATCTCAAGGACGCGTACTACCATATAAAAATGGACAGACTGTCCAGGAGATTCCTGCGCTTCCGGCTAGGAGCCAGTCATTTTCAGTTTCGGGCTCTGCCGTTTGGTCTCACCTCAGCCCCCAGGGTGTTCACCAAGTGTATGGCAGTAGTAGTGTCTCACTTGAGACAACAAGGATTCCGGGTGTTTCCGTATCTAGACGAATGGCTCCTCTCCGCCACCACCGAGTATCATCTGCTCCAAGCAAGAGATTACACAATCGGTCTTTGTTCCCGTCTTGGCGTTACAATCAATTTAGAAAAATCTTCTTCATTGCCATCACAGCGTATCTCATTTATAGGGGTAGAACTGGACACTACCTTGGTCACGGTCAGACTTCCTCCAGAAAGGGTTTCAAAACTAAGGGAGCAAATTGCAATACTCCTTCAAAAGACAAAAGCTACAGCAAAACAGGTTTTAAGAGTCCTGGGATTAATGTCAGCTGCACTGGTTGCAGTCCCTCTAGGAAGAATGCACATGAGGATCCGGCAATGGCTACTGTTCGCCCAGTGGTCCTATCAGCACCTGCCGTTGTCACACGAGATTCTAATCACATCCGGCTGCAAGCAGGATCTACGATGGTGGATGCTATCTCAAGACTTGACACAAGGTCGACCATTTACCCTGCCAACCCCGATAGCGACAATAACCACGGACGCTTCCCTGATTGGGTGGGGGGGTTTGTTCCAGGGAAAGACAGTCCAAGGTCAATGGTCCAGAACAGAATGCAAACTGCAAATCAATGTTCTAGAGCTAAGAGCGGTGTTTCTAGCATTGCAACACTTTCACGGCATCTTACCTCAAGGAACAGTGGCAGTCCAGACAGACAACATGTCAGTGGTCTGGTACATCAACAAACAAGGAGGAACAAGATCTTATCCACTATGCAGAGAGGCCCTCAGGATCTGGCAATGGGCTGTCTCCACCGGACGCTTTCTGATAGCAACGCACATTCCCGGGACATCCAACGTAATTGCGGACAGGTTGAGCAGAGCCATCCTGTTACCTCACGAGTGGTCTCTGAAATCTCGTGGCGGAAGCAATGTTCCGCAAGTGGGGCCAGCCTTGCTGTGACCTTTTTGCATCGCCGATGAATGCCAAATGCAGAAGCTACTTTGCCCTTCTCCCTCCACCAGGGAGTGTCCCCAGAGATTCACTGGTTCACGATTGGCCCCCGGGTCTCCTGTATGCTTTTCCACCCATTTCGTTAATCCCCAGATTTCTACAGAAAGCCAAACATCTGGAAAGGACCATAATTCTAATAGCCCCATTCTGGCCTCGACAGATCTGGTTCCCCTTTCTTCAGGCCCATCAAATCGAGGAGCCATGGATTCTGGACCCAGTTCCAGACCTTTTGACCCATGCGTCAGGAGCCCCTCATCCATCCCTGCAGGCCCTAAAATTGACAGCTTGGCTGCTCCTCTTCCCATCCTAGCCAGGTCAAGCCTTTTGTCCCCTGCGGTTAAACGTATAATTGTTTCCTCTCTTAAACCATCCACTACAAAGACTTATTGGAGCAAGTGGACACGTTTTTCTTATTGGGCATTACAACAAGGATTAGATCCAACAGAAGCACCGGTACACAAAATTTTGGAGTTTCTGTCTAAGATCTTTGAAGAAGGAGCATCATCGTTCACAGTTAGAGTCCAACTGGCGGCCATACCGAGCTTTCATGTGGGTTACAAAAATTCTTCCATCATGTCCCACAGACTTTGCAAGGCGTTTTTGAAAGGTACCTTTCACCTCCGCCCTTGCATTCGTAACCCAATTGCTCCTTGGAATCTTAATTTAATTTTATCCCAGTTAATGTTACCCCCTTTTGAACCAGCCTCCACAGCCTCTCTTAAGTTCGTGTCATGGAAAACATTATTCTTGGTGGCTATAACCTCTGCTCGTAGAATTTCGGAATTACACGCGCTATCTGTTCGACCTCCCTACTTAATTTTCCACTCTGATAGAGTGACATTACGCACCAATCCGTCTTTTCTCCCAAAAGTTTGTTCACTTTCAAATATTAACCAGTCCATCGAACTTCCCACCTTCTTCAAAGATCACACTAACAAGTTGGAATATATGCTGCATAAGTTAGACGTCCACAGACAACTCAGATTTTATTTGCAAAGGACAAAAGATGACAGAAAATCAGACCAACTATTTATATCCTTTGCTGACCAAATAAAAGGTATGGCGGTTACCAAAGTTACCTTGTCTAAATGGCTGACAGATTGTATTAAATTTATCTATTCACAGACTAAACAACAATTACCTTTTCAACCCAAGGCTCATTCTACCAGGGCTATGGCCACAACTCTAGCCCATGCAGCCCGTTTGCTGTTGGATACTATTTGTGCGGCAGCAACCTGGGCGAAGCCTCATACCTTCATTCTCCATTATAAGTTGGACAAGAACTCCAAAGATAGGGCCTCTTTTGGTTCCACGGTTCTCAGGAACGTTCTCCCATGAGCCACCCAGGGTAAAGGAGCTAGGGACGCTACCCATGCATAAGAACAAACGGCGAGATTGAACAATTTCACATAAAGAAGTTATGTCTTACCATAACGTTCCATGTGAATAGTTCATCTCGCCTTTGTTCTTACTACCCACCCTCCATCCCCCGGCCTATGGTTTTTTTCGGAGAACGGGATGATTTGGATTCCAATTCAGCTTGTGTTCAACACCTTCTGTTAGTCTCTGGCTGCTTCTGTTGTCAGGGTACTCTTTTCATTATCTAGGTGTTTTTTGGGCATTGCTGCCCCCTATCTTTAAATTACTGCTAGCGCCTGGGACGCATTGTTATCTTCTGGTGTTAGCAAACTAGATCTGAGGGGTTAGCACTGGGGGATTGTGGGATAGGACTGTGCCTCGAGCTTTCTCAAGATGCAGAGCTGTAGAAGTGGCCTTCTCGGAACCGAGGATTGGCTCCGAACCCATGCGTAAGAACAAAGGCGAGATGAACAATTCACATGGAACGTTATGGTAAGACATAACTTCTTTTTATATATAGAAAAAATAGTTTTTCCAACAACTATTTAGAATACACCAGCTGCCACCCAGAAAAATTAAAGAAAAATATTTTCAAGGGGCAATGCGTTAGGGCAGCTCGAATGACATCAGGTGATGAACATTTAAAAGTGGAGTTGGAATATATAAAAGATTTATTTATACAAAGAGGATATCCTATCAGTATGTTGGAAGACGTAATTACTTACATAATGCATTTTAGAAATATTAGGTACAAACCTTTATTAGGTAGTCAGTCTGTGTGTGATTTACAAGAGGAGAATGTACTTCCAGTAAAAGACACAATTTTAAACCCTGAAAGATTTAATAGAGCATGTATTCTACAGTTTAATTTGGCCACTGACCATATTAAGAAAATTATAAGCAATTTTTGGTACATTCTAGCTGATGACACCCACTTGTCCAAAATAGTTTGTAATGGACCCAATTTTATTTATAGAATGGGGATGAATATCAAACAGTTAGTGGAACTAAAGAATTATAACATCAACAGTAATAATATTAGTAGACTGAGTACTTTTATTGGGACTAGAAAATGTGGGTCTTGCAATCAGTGTAAACATATTTTGGAAGAAAGACATTTACCGCTAGGTAATGTACATAGGAGTAGAATCACAAGCAAGGCAGGTAACTGTAACAGTAAAATGGTTGTTTACGTAAGTAAATGCACTGGTTTTTATATAGGAAAAACAGAGGGAAATTTTAGGAAAAGGATATACTAACATTTATACTGTATAAGGACTAAAGATAATAATAATGCTCTTTATAGACATATTGACAGGGAAGGGTCTGACCATATATTTAAATTTATTATTTTAGAAGTTATAAAGGCAGACCTAAGGTAACTACACACAATACATACCCAGTCACACATGGTACCATCACAACTTCAAATCATACACATACTCACACAAAGACATACTCGGAGGCTCTGATCAAAAATTTACCAAAACAGCAGAGGCCACCAAAGCAGACACCCAAACAACTACCACCTCACGACCCAACACATGCAACACATAGACCACACAGTCAGAGTGTCAAACAGTCACAGCCCTTAAGGCCAAACAAAATGCCAGACACACTTGTCATTGGTGATTCCATTGTCAGACACACTGACGTCCCGCTCACCAGACTGAGTAAGGAGAAGGTCACAGTAAGCTGCCTGTCGGGCGCTAGAATCCGCCACATAACGCAAGCACTCAGGTCTGTCAACAGCAGGTACAAGTACGACTCAGTCATTGTCCACGCTGGTGTCAACGACCTGAGACGTACCTCCTTGGACTACATGAAAAGGGACATCGAGGAGCTCTCTGATTATGTAGCCCAGGCAGGTATGACCCTGACCTTGAGCAATATCCTACCTTCACCTAGAATGATGCCACAATACAGTGATAAGATGATCAGCTTTAATAATTGGCTTAAATTCTGGTGTCATTCAAAGGGGATCCAATGTCTGTCTGCCTGGGATGACATGCTGGACAAGCCACGCTGCTTCAAGGGACGGCTTGCACCTGTCACCCTGGGCTTCCGGATATTGGCAAAGGCTCTTGCCACCCCATAGTGCCTTTTTAGGCAAGGCTCAAATTCTAAACCTACCACCCTAGAACACCAAAAGGAAAAAACTAAGGGTAATGCTGCTCAATGCCAGAAGTCTCAATCTCAAGATGCATGCACTCGAGGCCCTTCTCAATATGGAGAACATCGATGTCTGTGCTGTGACAGAAACCTGGTTCAAGGCTCCTGAGAGCACCCCAGCACTAACAGGTTTCACCTCATATCATGCGTTCCGCCCCAAAATCCGGACAACACCAAGAAAGGAGGGGTGTCCATATTCATAAAGGACACCCACACCTCAAGGTTGGTGGCAACGCACGATGCATCGGAGACCATCCAGGTGCAATTAACCATAGGCAAGACTGCTCTGCAATTTGTAGCATGTTACAGGCCACCCTCTCAAACTTAGGAACCTCACATGGCCTTCCTGAAAACATTGGAGGGGATAAATGTATCTCCAAACACCATCATACTAGGTGACTTCAACTACCCTAGTATAGACTGGGAACACTACTCAAGCCCGAACACTCTAACCCAAAGATTCCTGGAGTTCATAAACTCAAATGCCATGGAAAAACTAGTCACCATCCCCACAAGAGGAGAAAACATACTTGATCTCATCATCACGAACATGGGATCAAAATGTTCAACACCGAAGTATACCCCTCACTGGTGAGATCAGATCATAAACTAATCTCACTGGAGGTCCTCATCCCGCCCCACCTGAAACAAAAAGACCACAGTGAAAAACTTCTCAAAAGCCGATTTCACACTTCTAAAAACTAGTGTGGTCTCCTTTAAGGCCCCTGAGCCAGTGGTAAACATTACTCAAACCGCTGAATCACTTACAAATGCCTTCTACCAGCACCTACAGGACTGCATGGATCAGGCAATCCCAAACAAAACTAAGACTCTCTGTACCAAAGGCAAGCGTCCAGTCTGGTGGACCCCAGCCATAAACAAGCTCTACAACAAAAGGAGGAAGCTACTACAAGATAGAGCAAAATCCTTGAAAGGTAAGACACCTTTGATCATTATAAGTAAAAGACTAAGAGCTCTCATAAAATCATCCAAGGCAAATTTTGAGAGAAAAATCGCCAAGGACTCTAAAGACAATCATAAGGCCTTCTTTAGCTATGTTAGAAACCTAGGAGGAAACTCCCAGATATGCTCAGAATTGGTTCAAAATGATGTGAAAATTACTGAACCTACACACATTGCCAACATACTGGCTGACAGGTTCAGTGCAAACTTCTCCCCAAAAGGAGAGATATCTATTCCAGAGGATTGTAGCCCCCCAAACATCTCCAATGCCCAGGTGAGAACTGCCCTCACTAAGGCAAAAAACACAGCATCCATGGGACCGGATGGTGTCCCCGGCTGTGTACTTCACGAACTCAACGAGGAATTAAACCCACAGTTAGGACAGCTGTTTAATCTTAGCCTCACCTCAGGATACGTACCCAAGGAGTGGTGCACGGCGACTGTGGTCCCACTTCATAAGGGCGGTGCCTCCACAGACCCTGGAAATTACCGCCCCATTAGCTTGACAAGCCTTATCTGCAAAGCCATGGAGAGGATCATAATGGAACTCATAAATAAAGACATAGGGAACTTGCAGACTTTGGATCCAACCCAGTTTGGCTTTGTCAAAGGCAGATCCTGCCTCTTAAACTTGGTTGACTTTTTCGAGACAGTCACCAAGGCCATTGATGAGGGAAAGGCAGTCCATACAGCCTACCTCGACCTGGCAAAGGCCTTCAACACAATACCCCACTCAGGTATCATCGAAAAACTCATCAGCTTGAATGTAAACCCATACATCACAAGATGGGTTGCAAACTGGCTAAGTGACAGAACCCACAGGGTCAGAGTTGCTGGAGCCATGTCAGACTCAAAGCCCGTCACAAGTGGTGTCCCACAGTGCTCAGTCCTGGGTCCACTCTTGTTCGGCATCTACTTTTCTGAAGTACAAGCAAACACAGGAAGGGTTATGGCTGACAAAGTTTGCAGATGACTGCAAACTGGGCGCCATAGTCGAAAACACATCTGACACAGATATCCTCCAGAAGGGCCTCACAGAAACGGATAACTGGTGCCAGAGCCATGGCCTGAAGTTAAACGCCAAAAAATGCATAGTCATACCCTTCGGGAAAAACAAGGTTACCCCTAGCTACCATATAGGTGGCAATCCACTGAGCACAGAAAAAGTCATCAGGGATCTGGGGACCCAGGTTGACAGTAGCCTTTCATTTGACACTCATGTTGCTAAAGTAGTTAGGAAAACCTTCTATATCGCCCACCTGATCATGAAGGGATTCACATCTAGATCAAGGGAGGTCATCGTCCCTGTACTCATCACTCATTAGACCTATGATTGAGTACAATGCCCTGTTCGAATGTATCTGACCAGACACCTGCTGCAGCTTGAAAGGCCCCAAAAGTTCCTCACCAAAAGGATAAAGGGTCTCAAAATATGTCTTATGCTGCCCGACTGAAAGAACTCCAGCTCTATTCAGTCTCATACCGCTTGCTCAGAGGTGACCTGTGCCTGACATATAAGGCCATGTCAAACCCAGATTTGATGAATATGCTTCACCTCAAAAAATCTAGATCCCTCAGAACCACAAGGGCGGGAGACTTAAACCTTGACACGGTTATAAATAGAACGTGCTGGAGGGACAGATTCATCACCCAGAGACTCCCTATGCTGTGGAACAAAATCCCGGTACATGTGAGGCAGAGCACCTCTCTAGCCTTGTTCAAGAGGAATCTTGACCAATGGATGGGAGATCGCAGATATACCCCAGGGATTACTTCAGTGTCACTGCTTGATAGAGGCACAGCAAAATGATAGGCATAGTTTTTATTCAAACTAAAGGGGTGGCGAAAGCCACATAACTATGGGCTAGGCTTATAAATGCCCTTGGGCAGATAGCCTAGTATGAACCTATGAACCTATAAAGGAGGAGATTGTAAGGGTTTATTGAAATATAAGGAAGCGAAGTGGCAAATTTTGTTAGATGCCACAACTCCCCCAGTACTGAATGAATACATTTCAGTAAAACCATTTCTGGAGATTATGTAAAAATTCACTATCTCATCTAGTTTTTATCTCATAAAAAATTTGCATTATTATTTTTTTAAAACATTTTTTAAAATGTTTTTTCAAAAAAATTTTTTTTTTCAGTAATTAGTACATTAATTTTTGCCCCTATTTCACATTTTGTAATGTATTAATTTTCATGGAATTTTTTATGCAATTTTTACGGAGTTTTACACATTCTTCTTTATATTACAGTGTGATATTATTGTGTCCAGCATCGCTCAGTACATGGTACATTTTGAGTTATATTTTATATTGTGTTATAGTATGTACTATACGAATGCATTTACGTATTTTATGTTATAGTTGGCATAAAATATATATTAACTTTATTCATTTCACAGTTTTCAATTTATCGCATCTTTGGCATTTGAATATCAGCCAGATGCATTTAGCAGGTTTAGTTATTTCTACACTTATTTTTGTATTTGATGTGTTTTATTTATTTATATGTGTTTTTTACTAGCATGGTTGATAGGTGGTTTATGACTATGAAACACCTCTTAGTGTAGTGTGCATATCACTTTAAATTTGTAACTTCCTTTTGGCGCCAAAAAAGGCTTAAATTTGGTGATGTAATAACTGAAAGCCAGTTCTGATGAAGCCCAGTTTTTTGGGTGAAAGCGCTTAACTAGCTTGTTTGTTTGCTTGTTCTTTTTCCACCAGTTTGTCCTTTTTACCATCAGTTTGTCTGTTAGTTTGGAGTTGTCCGTTTTGTTATTTTACGTTCTATTATGTTATATTATATTAAAACGTGATTGATACACAGTTTGGTTATCGTGTTTATTCCTTTATTGGTAGAGGCACTTATTAACCCAGAGACTTCCCATACTCTGGAACAAACTTCCCATTCACATCAAGCAGAGCACCTCACTGGCCCTCTGTAAGAGAAATCTTGACATGTGGATGGGCAATAGGAAGTTCACCCCGGGGATCACTTCAGTAGCCTTGCATGACAGGGGCACTGGGAATTAACTTTGGGCGACATGATGCCAGGGAATCTTCTTGGGCTAGTCTTATATAGGCTCCAGGGCCGCTAGCCTAGTACACACCTATGAACCTATGTCCCATATTTAGTGATACCTTTCTGTTGTATATCAGGGGTCGACATAGGGTGCTCCTTGAAATATTTAATATTGTACCCCATCTTATATAGAAAAGATGGTTTATTTTCCAGTACATTGTTAATGTCACTGTTGGACTTGAAAACGATCCAGTTCCTATTGATAGTATCCCTAACTTCCTTTCCGATACTGTCATAGTGAATAACCATGGAGTTAGAGAAATAGTTGAGACCATTGGTTGGAATGAGGTTCTCTTTCTGTAAAGAACTATCTAATAGTGGTTTGTATTTGGAACCCCAACCTTCCAGGATTTCTGCACCAATATTCAGAATCCAATCTTGTGGATATCCCCTTTCCCGAAACATCTGCATCAAGTTGGTGAGTTCCAACTTGAAATCCAGCAATTCTGAACACATCTTTGCAGCATGCATCATTTGCACTCTCACAAGGTTCCTTTTAATATAAAGAGGATGACTACTATTAAAATCTAAAAAAAAAAAAAAAAAAAAAAAATATTCAGAAATGTAGGTTTTTCTGTACAATTTCTATGAAAAACCACCTGCAGTGTCTTCCTTGGTAATAACATCCAAATAGTTACTATTGTCGTAAGAAAAGCAATGTATAAATTTAAAATAAGGGTAAACATTAATATAATACAAAAACTCTACTGCCATTTTGTCATTGTTTTCATAAAATAAAAATGTCCAAATGTCATAGATAGAGGCACCACTGTGCATTATAAAGAGAATGAGAAATGTATTTCCTCTCCCATGAGACCATAACTAGATTAGTGTAAGTGGATGTACAACTTACATCCATTGCCACTCCTTTTAACTTGTCTAAAAATATATCAAATGTTATAAAATTATTAAAAAGGATGGTTTCCATAACTTCCATTGTAAAATTTATCAAAGTACTGTTGGGAAAAGTAAATTCCAATATGGCTTCCTGGAAAAGTTCTAGTCCCTACTTGTGTGGTATGGAACTAAGTAAATCAACCACACTGATAGTGGAAAAACAACATGTACTGGAATAGTGTTCACTTTTGATCCTTGACAGAAAGTCCCATGAATCATTCAAAAGGTGATCATTGGGATACAGTGCATCCTTCAATAATCTGACAGTCCCTGTCAATAAGCGGAACTGTTACAGGCAGCAACAATTAGCCAGTAGGAGGGATTAGAGCTGTTTTTGTGCACCTTAGGGATACCAAACACTGTTGGGATCAAGGAGTGATCATTCCTCAAGAAATGAAACGGTTTATCATTAATTACCCCTGAAGTAAAGAATCCACTAAAAACAGCTATAACTTCCTGTGTGCTATGTTAATTTCATTTTTTGACACTACCTCATATTTATCAGTGTCATGTAACAGTGTACTCATATGGCAATTATAGTTATTCCTATCTACAAGCACAATCCCTCCCCCTTTATCGGGCTTCATGATCCTTAATGTGCTGTCAGTTCTTAATGCTTTCAAGAGTAGCTTCCTCCTTAGTCAAATTAAAGAACCTCTGTCTGTGATGATGTATTGCTGTATAAATTTCCTGTATTCAGATCTTCTCAAAGCTTGCTATAATGGGATGTAATGGGGGATTAAAAACACACTTTTTCATAAACCTGCTGTTGGATCTGGCAGCATTGTTGTGATTGAAAAACATCTGGAAATTCAGTTTCCTAGTGTACATTTTTAATTCTAAAAGAATATCTGTCACATCAGTGTACGAACGTGAACAAATTTAAAACCTTTTTTAAAAAGTGAAAAGTGTCGGAGTGATGATCATATAATTAAAAATTTTAATCCATCTGAACTCAACTCCCCCCCCCCCCAAATGTTGAAATGATATGAGTTGTACTAACATCCCTCAATAGTTGCTCCGATTGTTCTTCCTCCAAAACTGTCTGTCCCCTGTTCATCTGCTGCCTGTTCAATGTGTGGGGATGAACTGAAAAATTCTGTTGCCTGTTTTTATTAGATAGTCTTTTTTTTTTTGGGGGGGGGGGTATTCTTGTCCAAAAACCTCATCACTTTCTCCATACTGGTGCCCAGAGTTAACTGGTGTATTTTTGAGGGCGTACTAACTGACCACCTTAACCATTATCCATTCTATTCTCTCCTTCAGCTCGACTAATAGAGTTGTTAATGTTCATATTCCCCCTCCTCTTGTGTATAGTGTGATACATTTTAGGAAGAGGGTAAGCTGTTTTGTGTTTATAATCCAGTTCATCTCTGTTAATTTTTTCTGTTTACATGTAACATTAATATTAACTTGTTCAACTTTATTGAAAATACCATCGTACATAAACACTTACCAGATTGAACATTAGTAGTGATTTCATTATTTAAACCACTAATTTCTTTCAACAAGTTATTGATTTTGCTGTTAAAAATGTATTATAAGTTTATAAGAAGACTTATTTGCTATCATGGATATTGTCAAAAAAAAGATCACAGGGGAGGTTTTTGGGAAGACAGGTTAGAGAAAAGTGAGTTAGTATGGCAGTTAAGATTGAATGCTATTAACCCCCCAGGTATAAATGACAACACTTCACTTGTCCATATTTTAAAAGAGAAGGCATTAGAATTTTAGGTGCACGTGTAATTTTTAGTTTTAAATCTTTTCTGTATGTTTTTTTTTTTTTTTCTTCTTATAAGATTTTAACACATCATGTTCTTTAAGCTGTTAAAACATTCACGTTTTGTATGATGTTTTTAGTGAGGCGATTAAGTTGTTTTTATTTATTTATTTATTGGTAAATGTCACATGACCAATAATTTTTTGTATATAAGGTGTTATTCTTGCTTATGGTTTTGAAGAAGTCCCAATTTGATAGGGATGAAAGCGCTTACCATGTTTATTGTGGATTGTGCTTAAAGCTTTGCATTGCAAATTACGGTTTGTTCATTATTATTGATGCCAAAATGAATACTACCTGAGCTTTTCTGGTTTAAAATCTTCATTTTGCCAATTCACTTCTTCCGAGCCTGGGGTTTACAATAAACATTAAGTTTTCTCTGACTCCTCCTCAGGATCATGTCTTTTTAGGATTCACACAGTGCCAATGCTGGCAACCCTGCCTCCTTCAAAGGCCTTGCCTCTCATTTCTTACTTCCAGACTCTTATTCCTCTGGCCTTCATTACAGCTAGGGAGTTTCTGAGAGCTCTGGTTTCTCTGACATCTGCAATTCTGATGCACCCTCTGGCCAAACTTGACATGAGAAAATTCAGTGGTTTCTGAAGTCATTGTGGCATCAACATGCACATCTTATAGACTTTGTTGTTCCTCCTCCTCCTTATCTCAAAAAGGAACTTCACTGGTGGATTAAGCAGTTATCTCTGAATCCAGGACTTCCCTTTTCCCACCTCTTCTTCCCTCTCCGGAACTGTTCACAGATGCTTCAGATGTGGGATGGGGAGCAGCTTTTGGCTCCCTAAAGATACAGGGGAAGTGGTCGCCTCTTCAGCAGAAGGAGCACATGTAGCTCGGAGACGAGAGCTCTTTTGCTGGCTCTTCAGGCCTTGTATCCTCTTTTTCTCCGGGGCTTCTCAAGGTATTCACAGACAGTACCAAAGTAATGTGGTATATAAACAATGAGGAAGGAACAAGATCTTATCTTCTTTGCCGGTTGGCAGTTCTGGTAAGGGATCTTGATGCCAAGTATCAAGTGACTCTTCAGGCAGTTTGTATCTCTTCAGAACATTGTGGCAATCACTCTGAGCAGGTCCTTAACTCAATCCAGTGAATGCATACTTCACAGGGATGTGTTTCTGGACTTTGTTCACCACACCAGTGGGTTACTACTTAAGTATATGTATTTGCCTTCCCTCTGAACAGACAATTGCCTCTGTTTTGGGCCAGAGTTCCAAGTCTTCCTGTGTGGAAGGTGGACATCCTCTCATGCCATTACCTTGGAAGGGGATTTTCCTTATGCATTCTCTCTCTAATTCCAAAAGTTGTGTGCAGGATTCAACGGGATGCTCCCAAAATCTTGTTGGTTGACTCCTTTTTGGCCGCGACAGCACGTCAAGGCAATAGTCACAAGTTACCTCATAGGGTGGATCTGCTCACACAAGACAAGGGATCTCTCATCCATCCCCAACTGTTCACGCTTCAACTGACACTGTGGGTGATAATATTTTTGATTCCTCAGACACCTTTTTTATGAGGACATGCTAAGGGTCCTGCAGGAGGCTAGGAAACCTACTGCTAGAAAATCCTACACATCTAAATGGAAAAGGTTTTCTTTTTGGCATCTCTCCTAACATGAACCCATTTACTGTGGATGTTCCTTTGGTTCTTATTTGTACAAGTTGCGCAATGCTGGTTAGGCCTGTTCTTGTTAAGGCTCACTTACTGGTTGTCTCTGCTTGTCTGTCTTTATCTCCTCCTTCAGCTTGTAAATTTGAGGCTAAACAAATTCTAAAAGGCGTCCTTTGTACAGGACCTCCAGGAAGCCTGTTCCTCCACCCTGGGATCTTAAATTTGTTTTGGAGAAATTGTCTCAGGCTCCTTTTGAGGCTGTTCCTTCAGCTTCCTTACAACATTGTTCTTGGAAGACGGTCCTTTTGTTAGCTCTTACTTCTGCCAGACGGGTGTTTGAGTTGAAAGCCCTAATGGCTTGTGCTTCTATTCTGCTATTTCATAAGGATCAGTTATTTGTTTCTTTTTATCCTAGGTCCATAGGATTACCTGTATCCAAGCAAACTATTTCTTCTTGGATTTCAGAGGCTATTTCTTTTTGTCATACTTTTCATGGCAAGAGCCCCTCTCCTCTTCTGTTAAGGCTCATTCTACTAGAGCTGTGGCTTCTTCTGGTGCTTGGCATTTTCCAAGGGCTTTGACACTAATTCTGTTCTTGAAGCAGCTACCTGGACTTCTGTGCATACTTTTACCAAGCATTACAAGTTGAATGGTATCTCCACAGCTAGTGCTGGTTTTGCTAGGGTCATTTTTCATGGCTTCATAGAGGAGTCTACTGCCCCTTCTTCCTCTCAGGTTTCTTCTTGAACCTTGGCACTCTCCATTGGTTAATTTAAGAATACTGCAGCAGTGAATGTAAAGACATAGTACAGTTGTATAAAATCTTACTATAACAGTAGATGTCCTTACATTCACTGCTGCAGTATTCACTCCCTCCGTTCATCCTCCTAGTCCTTTACCTCCCTGGATGTACAGGTTATGCTTTGGGTTTCTTTGGATTGGCGGTCCTGCTGGGGCAATCAGTTCTGAGGATGGTACATCAGTGTGTCACTTTTATGCCCTACACTGGGAGCGTAAAGGTGACGTTCGGCATCCCTTAAAGCAACAGTAGGCTTTGGTGGACTGCAACAGTGAAGGCAAGGACGTCTACTGTTACAGTAAGATTTTACAGGACTGTACTTTTTGTTACTGTTATCAACTGTTTTCCCCTCCACAAAACTACATTGATCCATATCTGTCAATTTTGGCAACACATTTGCCATTCTTTTTGCTGGTGTGAACATAAACAGTTTAAAAAGGGACTGTATCTTTGGGTAAAATGGCTACCAGATCTTTTTTCCAAGATGTTAATGCTTCCTCTCCTTTTAAAATACTATTAATCAAATTCTTCCGGATCTTTATCACTTTCTTCCCACCAAACTTCCACAGGAATAACGTCTGTTCCTAGAGACTTTCCTGAAGACTGATTATACATCACTTTATCTTCTGTCTTCCTAACTTAATCATCCCCTAACCTTGTCATAATTGTCTTCCATAAATGTTTTCATTTGTGCTCTCTCTTGATTTCTGCATGTCTTTGCATTATACAAATTTTCATTAGATTTCTGAAATAACTCTACGTCTACAGGATATCTGGTTATTTTTCTTGTTATAAGCTCAATACTTTTGGCAAAAACCCTTACTACTTTGTTTCCTAAGTGATTGTGCTACAAGTTTTTGTGCACTGGATTTATCAGAAAAGAATTGTTTAGCAAGCATTCCTTTTAAACACATCCATATTATTCAAATACTGTATTTTCTTTTAGAATTCTGCAGTTGCATCTTGTCTTGTTCTGTGAGCTACCCCTTATTCTACGGTACTAAACACCTTTGTCAGTCCCTCTAAATAATTATTACTTCTTAACCATATCTTTCTCTCATTTCTACCCTATGTTTAAACTCCATTTTATTCTGTCTACTCATTAGCTATTCCTTCTGAATAAATTTCTACCTTCCCTAGTAACTGTCAATTTCCAGTACCCAGTTCTAAAATTACTTTTTTTTTTAAATTAAGTGGAAAAGTCAGATTCGTATTTTTACTAGAGTACCCTGTGGTTTTATCTTAGATTTATCAGTGCATGATCTAAAATAGCTATTAGATATGTATTGAAGCTTTCAATTAAATGTACATATCCCTGTGAAATATTTCTCTCCATTCTAGCCCAGTTGTTGTATTGTGGGGAATATGTACATTCTCCAAGTTCCTACTACTGAATTCAAGTCTTTCATACCAAATATTTTCTCAGATTTCTTCAATAATCTACCATCTTTTGTTATATTCCCCCTTCTAGGTCCCCTTGGTACATCCTCACTATTGCAATCCCCACCAGTAAGTAGTAATCCCTGCTGAAATCTGATTATTTTTCACAGAATTTTTAAGTTCCATAACAACACAGTTCGGTGAAATATAAATACTTGCTGATGTAATCCTTCTCCCTTGCAAAATGCCCCTTACTACCACAAATCTACCAATGTCTATTTTTTTATTTCCTCTTATATCACTATTGGAGCCCCTCCAACAGCGAGTATTATTCCACTTTTTCTTTCTCCCTGATATTCTGCCGAATATCCATCTTGAAATACTTTTTTTCTGTTAAATTCGCATGTTCATTTTTTTCTAAACACATAATCTGCAACATTGCTATTTGCAGTCCATATTTCCTACTATAATTCAGTACTCTTTCTTTTTGTTTCTACCTGTAAGGCTGTTTACAAGATAATGCGGGTAGCATGGCTGTTATGATAAAGTATCATTCCCATCTACTTAACATGAGTTTTTTGAATGTGTATTTCCAACTTTTCTTATATGCACACCCTGTTTGGCAGGTTGATTTTTTATACAGTTTATCTCCATTTTGAACATGTCACATTTTTAAGACTTTTTGTTGTAATGAAACCCTCAAACACAAAACTAGATCAATTCAGAACACCCCCGTCCCCCTATTAACTTAGAACAAACACACAAAACTGTGTGCATATTAAAAAAAACTCCAGATATAGTTGTCCCAGATTAACAGCTTCACATAACCTACAATTATGGCTGCCCATACTGAAGTACGTTACAGCCTGTGTTTCTTTTTTTTCTCTGCTATTCCCCTCCTAAATGTGAAAACTGTATTAAATGCTTTCAGAAAATGTTAACTTTTAGCGCTAGGAATAAGTGTGCTAGCCATCTCCAAATAAAACAAAATTGTACACTGTTCTATTAAATGTATTGAAGTATTAAAGCTGCTAGAGAGGTTGCAATCTTGTTCATTTCCCACAATTTCAAACTTTATTTTTCATTGAACTGCTTGCCATTGTAACTTTAAATATTAATTTCCCTAAGCAGCAAAGGATGTTGAGATTCACAAGATTAATTGCTTGCACCTGCAGACAGCTTGTCTCTAAAAGTAGTCAGCAATAAGAAGAGAAAAAAAAGCTAACATCTCTGCAGATGCATGAAGGAATCTTTGTAAATTTTATTGAACAGAAGGTACAACTTTAGCTACAGACTTCTTGACTTCACTGAGAATATTTGCTAATGGAAAAAGAACAAGCTAATATCTTAGCAGATGCAAGGAACTTGGCATTTTTTCATGGCTTTATATGTTCATAGGTGTGTACTAAGCTAATGACCACAAGGGCCTTTTTAAGCCTAGGCATGTGTCCCAAAAGTCTGACAAGTTCTGGTACCCTTGATAAGTGTAAGCAGGGTCTTGGGAGATAAAACGTTTACAACCATGGGCCCGGGAGATGAACCATTTACAGGCTACCTGTGTCCGTTAGAGACATAAGTGCCAAACCAGCGATGAATTCCCTGTTTCCCATCTAGTTTGTTCAAGTTATACTTTAAGTTAGTGAGGAACTATGCTTCACATGGATGGGGGAGCCTATTCCAGAGAAGGGGTGGTGTCTGAGATACATACCTGTCTCTCCAGCAGTTCCTGTTTATATCAAAGACAAGGTTTAAGTATTTAGAATGGTTATTTCTGGTGCGGTTTATTTTATGGATATGCAGGAGGTCTAGCAGGGTGGGTCTGACATTGCCTTTGTATGGTAGACATAGATTCCCCCCCTCAGCAGCTTGTAGGAGTCAGAATACAAGGACAGTAATTTGAGGCAGTCTGCTTAGGACATGCTACATATGCCTTGTATTCTGTCAGTGAGGAACCTCAGTAGATTTTCCAGTTGTTGGGTGTGCCTGGTTTGATGCATAAAAGGTCTGATGAATGCTGACTACAGTGGAGCAATGACCTCTTTGGACCTTGATTTGATGCCATACCTTTGTTTATAAGTTGCACAACATAGAATGATTTCCTCACTACTGTAAATGTAATTAAATGTGATGGTCAAAGGCTAGAGTACTGTCTGTGTGTCCCCAAGTCCCTGACTACTGTATAGACTCTTAAGATTGTGTTGTCAATATGATAGTTACCAGGGGTGGATGACTTTCGAAAGGAAACGGTCATGTATTTCATGGCTTTTAGTTTTAATCCGTGTCTCTGACACAAGTTATTTGTCTGTGTCGGCCCTTCTTGGAGAGCATTAGTGTCAGTTGGAGTGTCTGTGATTGCTGGTAATTTGCAGTATTCTTGAAATTTGGTCACACAGAGGATTCTGTCATTGGCCTTGATTTTAGAAAAGTAAATGCCAAAAAGGAGTGGTTCTAGGACCAATCCCTGATGGACTTCACTTAACTTCCTGTGAGCTAGCTGGCTATCCACTGGGTGACAAACTGAAGAGATTAGGTACAAAGCCTTATCAACAATGTCTGAGTGAGGTATTGTCTCAAATGCCTTGGCCAGGTCAAGGTAGGCATTGTGAACCATTGTGCCCTCTTCCGTTATTTTGGAGACCTTCTCAAATATGTCTATAAGGCGGAGTAGGCATAAACATAACCTTGAAACCAGATTGGGCTGGGTCCAGTGTTACGAGGTTTCCTATGTTGTCTTTGAGAATTCTTTCCTTGGCTTTGCATATGAGACTAGTGAGGCTTGCAGGTTTTTAGTTTCCAGGATCTGCAGATGGTTGAAATTTGTGCAGAAGATGACTAATGTTCTGCATTCATGAGGCACAAAGCCTGTTTTGAGGCTACAGTTAAGTAGCAGTTCCAGCAGGCCTGGTAGGTTATGTTTCATGGTGTTTAGAAGGCATCCTGGGATATTGTGTAGGCCCATTAATGTCGTGTTCTTGACCTTAGAGAGAGCATTAAGGACTTGTTCCCTAGTGATAGGAGGAAGTTACATTTGATGGTATTTCCTGAGGGAAGGTTGGGGGGGGGGGTAAAGTTGGAGCTGAATGTATTGGCTATTAGGTTTGCTATATCTTCCGGCTCAGTATAGGTGGCTCCATTTACAATGAGCTCTGCACGCAATTGTGTATGAGGTTGCGGACATAGCTAAAGAATGCCCTGTGGTTGTCCTTGGCCTGGGAGGCCAAATTTAGCTCAGATTTGGATTTGGTTGACTGTCTTTTCTCCTTAATTTGGGGATCCATTGCTCTATCCTGCTGTAATGTTATTAGAGTTAGATTTTCTACAGTAATGAATCACTTTACAGGTAATCCATAACCTCAGTTTCTTTTTCTTTAACTTCTCTATTACTAATCCTTTTTTCTACTTTTCCTCTTTTGTTTTCTTATTTTTTGTATTGTAAAATTTTCCATGTCCGTATGCCTTTGCCTGTATTTCTCTTCAAATGTCTTTGGTGCTGCTCGTCTTGTATTGATTAGTTTTGCTTTCTCCTTTGCATAAATATTGCACCATATTAAATCTTTTTCTTGCCCATGTCCATATTTCCTCAAATATCTCCTGCTCCTCCCGTTTTTCCTTACTTAGGGGAGACTCTGTTCCATCATGCTGTGATATAACCTGTGTTAGACTTTCAACACTAACTCCTTCAATTCACATGTATTCCATAACTTCAGACGATATTTTTTTTAACTTCTACTTTACTAATTTTTTTTTAACTTCTACTTTACTAATCTTCTGTTCTGTGTTCCCTCTTTGTGGTCTTAATTTTTGTATTGTGAAATTTTCTATATTTGGTTGCCTTTGCCTGTATTTCTCTTCAAATATCTTTGGGGCTGCCTTTTTTATATTGAGTAATTTGGCTTTCTCCTTAGCATAGATATTGCACCATATCAGACCACTCTTTTCCATATTTCCTTTTTATACTTTTCAAAAGTCTCTAGATTTTGTTCTTTATATTTTCATACTTCCACAGTCACATCAGCCAAAGGTTTCTCTGTCTGCATATTGGTTTTCATAAATCTGTTGTATTAATGATCACAAAATTTTATTTGAAACTTCTGACAGTTTTTCTTGTGAAAGTATTTTTCTTTCCCCTAATTTCTGTATCAGTCCTTTTGTATATCTTCTGTCTGGAAATTCTGGGCTTCTTGCGTAATACTAACAATACATAATTTCTTTCTTATCCTCAGGCCACTCTGCTGTCTTTATGGCTGTTTTTTGGTCTATCAGTTTTTGTGATTTTTGTGGACTAGCACTTCCTCCTACAACAGGGGGCCATCCTCCCTCAGGCCTAGCCTAGCCCCACTGTATGAATGTTTCTGTGTCTTGTGGATTCTACAGTGTCTTTTGTTCCAGTCCTGGCACCAGTGCACCACCCACAAGTGGGCACTTGTTTATCCTGGGTCTTGTGCACCCAGCTGTCTTTTTTTATTTTTGACCTACTTCTGTCCAGTCTATCAATGTCATCTTGGCGAGATTTTGTGAAAAACCGGGTCCACCTCATGAAGGTACCCACCAAGACTTGAGTTTGAACTGAACTACAACCTCCTCTCAGCCATAGCCATTTTGCATCACCTGAGATTCACCAACAATTTCAAAAAAATCTACTCTCGCCCTATCCCAATATGATGTTTTTCTAGGGTGCAGATTCCAAACCAACAAAATGATGGTGTCTCTCCCACCCTCCATAAGGCTCAGATCATCTCCTTAGTTTTCTCGGAGATTCTCTCCCTCAAGCTCTTGTCTGCAAGACAGTTTCTACGAATCTTAGGATTGATGGCCTCTACCATCCCTATGCTACCCCTGGCAAGGCTCCACGTGTGGAAACTTCAGTGGTTCCTGAAATCGGTGTGGTGTCATTATGCCCACCCACTAGAATTTCCAATACCACTTCTTCTTTGGATACGACAGTTGTCCATAAACCCAGGACTTCTGATTCACCCATTGCCTCTAACTCGGGACGTATACACAGATGCTTCAGATAAGGTTAGGGAGCAGATCTGGGCCCACACACAGTTCAAGGTCAGTGGACACCCTCTCAGAGGAAAGACCATTTAAATGTAAAGGAGATAAAGCACTGATCCTTGTCTTACAGTCCTTCCAGCCCCTCCTGAGGCCAGGAAGGTTGTGTACCTACACAGACAATATGACTGTTTTGTGGTATCTAAACAAGCAGGGGGGACAAGATCCTACCTCCTTTGCAGTCTAGCCTTGCAGGCTTGGCAGCTATCACGCCTACTGGAAATATCTCTTCAGGTGGTATACATCCCTTCCAATCAGAACTCTGTGGCAGATGCACTCAGCAGGTCCAGAACACAGGCCCACGTATGGATGCTTCACAGGGATGTGTTCCTGGACATTGTCCACCAGTGGGGTATTCCACAGATAAGACTTGTTTGCCTCCCCTTTGAACAAACTACTTCCCAAATTTTTTGCAAGGCTAGAGATTTTTTTGGATGTAATTCATGAAATAATCATATTTTTTATGGACAGGGGTTATAGTTATGTTCTTAAGTCTACTGTGGATGACATTGTAGAAAAAAGGAATGACAAGGAAGAAACTGTTGCAGAAGAGGAAAATCCCAGGATGCAAAAAACTCCCTTACCAGCCTCAGTAAGAAGCTGAGATCCCTCATAAAATCCTCCAAAGCTAGTTACGAAAATAAAATTGCCAAAGGTTCCAAGGACAACCACAAGGCATTGTATAGTTATGTCAGGAATCTAAATGGCAATGCTCATATCTGGTTTGAGCTACAACAGAATGGTATCAAATATACTGATCCCAAGGATATTGCCAATATCCTGGCAGATAGATTCATTGCCAAATTCACCCCCCTCTCACCCCCTAAAGGGCCCATCTCAGCATCAAAAGATTGCCAAATTCCGGTAATCACGGCCACACAGGTAAAAAATGCACTCTCCAAAGCTAAGAATACAGCATCCATGGGACCAGATGTCATCCCGGGCTGTGTACTACATGAACTACAAAATGAACTGACACCCCACCTAAGTGTCGTGTTTAATCATAGCCTTACCTCAGGCTTCGTGCCCAATGAGTGGTGCACAGCTACAGTTATCCCACCCCACAAGGACGGGTCCACCTTGGATCCCGGAAACTATCGTCACATCAGTCTGACGAGCCTGATCTGCAAAGCCATGGAACGCTTTATCATGGAACTTATAAACAAAGACATTGGCAACCTTCAAATACTGGACCCCACCCAGTTTGGCTTTATAAAGGGCTGATCTTGTCTCCTCAACCTGATTGACTTCTTCGACTCCGTCTCCAGAGCCGTGGACGAGGGTAAGGTGGTCCGCACAGCCTATCTGGACCTCGCCAAGGCCTTCAACACCATCCCCCACTTTAGATTCATAGATAAACTTACTAAGCTGGGCATTAATCCCTACATCACTCGATGGGTTGCCAACTGGCTTACTGACCGAACCCACACTGTAAAAGTAACCGACTCAAAATCCAGCTCCAGACAAGTGACAAGCGGAGTACCTCAGGGTTCAGTCCTGGGACCGCTCGTGTTTGGCATCTACTTCCCTGAAGTACAGGCCAGCACTAAGGAACACTGACTAACAAATTTTGCAGATGACTGCAAACTGGGAGCCATTATTGAATCCCCACATGATGTGGCTGTTCTACAAAAGGGCCTTACAGAAACAGATGCTTGGTGCAGCAGCCATGGGCTCAATCTCACTGCCAAGAAATGTATAGTTATCTCCTTTGGGAAAAGCCAAGTACTCATGAATTACCACATAGGTGGCAGTACACTAAACACCGACAGTGTGATAAGGGACTTAGGGACACAGGTGGACAGTGGTCTCACCTTCGATAACCACATAGCCACAACAGTCAGAATATCCTTCTATGTGGCACACCTCTTCACTAAGGGCTTTTCACCCAGAAAAAAAGGAGGTCATTGTCCCACTGTATTCATCCCTCATTAGACTCATTATAAAGTACAACACCCCATTTGGTATGTACCTCACAAGACACCTGCAACAACTGGAAAGGCCACAGAAGTACCTCACTAAAAGAATCACAGGCCTAAAGCAGATGCCCTATGCTGACCGTTTTAAAAAACACCATCTATACTATGTTACATTTCGCCTACTCAGAGGCGATCTCTGCTTAACATACAAGGCCATGTCAAACCCAGTGCTGTTGGACATGCTGCACTTAAAGAAATCCCAATCCCTCAGAGCCACATGCTCCAGGGATCTAAACCTGGTCATCACAATGAACAAAACATGCTGGAGGGATAGGTTCCTGACCCAGAGACGACTCATACTCTGGAATAGACTTGCCATACATGTCAAGCTGAACGCCTCTTTGGCCCTCTTCAGAAGGAACCTTGACGACTGGATGGGAGATAGGAAATTCACCCCGGGGATCATGTCAATCGCCCTGCTAGACAAAGGACCATGGAAGTAAATATTCTGGGAAGAAATAGCCAGGGAAATGTTATGGCTAGGTTTGTGTAGGCCCTAGGGCCGATAGCCTAGTACCAACCTATAAACAAGTTTCCACCTATATTGTCTTTTGGCATGCCTAATGAGAACAGGGGTACTAGTTCCACTGTTTCTAATATTAAGACAGATAAAGGTTATACTAATATTATTTTGTCTGCATATGACTGTGGATGATTCAAGTATTAGATCTATTCTTCAGAATTGGAACATTTTTAAGGCTGATTGGAATATTAAAATATGTAATAAACCTAGGTTTGTACTTAAGGCTAAGTCTTTAAAACAATATTTAGAAATGGACACCACTATAGCCATGACTGCTGAGACTGACAAAAATCCTGGCATATATAAATGTGTTTATATGTGCTCTTTTATTTTACAGGGGTCTTCAGTATTTCTGTCTCATATTAGTAACACATTATAAGTAACAGGTATTTTAATTGTGATTTCTCTGGTATTATTTATATTGTAATCTGTTCTAGTTGCCAGTCTTTTTATATAGGTATGTCTACAAGAAAATTAAAAGTGAGAATAAGGAAACATCTGTATAGTATTAAGCACTGTGAAATGAACAATGGTCTTTATAAACACTTTATGTGTAGATTTTAAACAGTTAAATTTTTTGTGTTAGAAGTCCCTAGGGATGCAAGGGGTGTTAATAAGAAATTCCTTTTGAGGAGAGGAACTTTTTGGCAGCTTAGGCTACAAGCTGATAAGCAGCCTGGAATCAATGATAGCATTTATATTAAGTGCCTTTTATAAATGTATGGGTCATATTGTGTAATGTTGCTTTTAAAGTTGCTTTGCTGAAGTTTTTAGATTTTAATTGTTTGATTGTTAAATTAATTGGAGTATGTAGAACAGTACACAAGGCTGGTTGACATTTTGTCATTTTATTCTGATGAAGTCTTTGGATGAAAGCACTAAGTAAATATTTCCTTGACTGGAGTGCCTTCTGTGGATGTTATTTTGATGATTTTTGTTTTATATATCCTTTTGGTTTAGTGTTTTTGGTATAGTATTTTGCCTACAATTGCTTGAATGTGGAGAAACTCAAGCACATTGTCCTGTTTAACCAGCTTTGAGGTATATTTATTTTTTATGTAAATCGAGACACCTCCCCCTTTAGTCCTGGTCTGTGTAGTAGCTAGTCTAAATGTGTGGAAAGCATTATAACCTTCCACTGCTGGTGTGTTGTCCGTGGCTTTAAGCCATGTCTCATTGAGTGCACAGACATGCAGCATTCTCTAGGGAGTGGAGAGCTTGTAGGCAGTGGAGTTTGTTTATACTCCTGGCATTAAGCTGTAATATCTTTAGATTTCCTTGGATTTGGTTTGCTGTGTTGGAAATACTTTCAGTTTGGCATTGCCTACAAAAAGGCACTATGGGGGAGGACCATGTGTTGGCTAATATTCAAATCCATTGTGATGGGTGCATTTTGTGGGTCATGGGCTGTAGCTAGAAGTGCCAGATGGTAGGCTCTGGGCACTACCAACTGCTGTATTACCACACCATCTAGCCCTCCCTCAGGGGTCCACTCCCTATACAGTAACTCTGTGTTCCAGTATACAGAATCCCCTTTTCTTTGAGAAACAGGTGCCTCCCTAGCTACCTGCCTCAAGCCGTGCAGTGTAGAGTCTGAGAACAGAGCCTGTCTCACCTGTCTTTGTAACCCTTCCCAGCTCCTCTTCCACAGGAAGTCTGATCTCTTCTGACAGTAGTTCCTCACTGTCAACCTGGGTACTACTACTCACCTCTGACGTTGCAGTCACTCTATCCAAGGGAACATCAGTACCCATCAGCAGCTGTGGCTCACCTTCAGTCTCAGTACTACAGGGTAGTTCCCTAGCTGACATAGCCACATCACTAGTCTTGGCTTCAGCTGTGCGGTCTGTCTGGGTCCCCCCAGGCTACCAGATCCACATGCCTGTCTCCAAGCCTGACTGCATGTCACTGCATGCACACAAGGTACTGCATTATCAAAATCATTCCCCATCAAGACATCTGCAGGAATATCCTCAAACACTCCTACTTGCTTGCTTCCTTTTCCACCCTAGCCAAAGGCATTTGGAATGGGGACCCTCCTAAATCTCTGACTGGAGGCGACTGCCCAACCAAGTACTGCTCCTCTTTAACCACTACAGGCTTCAGAATGGTTATATCAGAGACTGTCTGTCTTGGCAGTGGCCTGTTTTCCATCTACCAAACTCTGATCTAAACTCTAGCAGTTTAGTACCCCTGTTGTCTCCAGACAGCTTGCCAGTGGCATTCTGTTATTCCCACTTGCTGGCACCTCACCTTGTTCCCCACCTTGCCTCTGTGGACAACTATATGGTACATGGCCCACTGGTTATATTTAAAACATTTAACCCTGGATCCTGGCCATGTACCTGAACTAGTGGCTTCCCCTGTTACTGGTTGACTCTGTTGGGGCGGTTTAGGCTGCCCACCATTGGTTCCCTTTATATCCATGTGCAGTACTGGACATCCCTTTCCTGTGCAGTGATGCCCAGCTTGCTAGGAATAGGTCTCCTTTTTTCCCCAACTTCAGAGTTGCATTCCCTGTCTGCCAGCCAGATTTCATGTCCTCAGACAAAGTGCTAAGGGTTTGTTCCCTCACCAAAAGGTCTCCCAGCTTTTCAGAATTGGTGACCTGACACCCATTCACCACTAATGAAAAAGTGCTTAGTTCAGCAATATAATCACAGACTTTCATCTGACTTGCATCTGTGCTCACAAAACGTTTTCTTTAAGCTTCAGGTGTTAACTTAAAACATTGTAATAAACAGTGATTAACTTTATCATAATCTAAACAATGAGTATCAGACAATTTAGAAGCAACAGTTACAGCTTTACCGTGGAGCAAGGGGGTGAGGAACTGTACCCAGAGCCCTCAGTCAACATTATACTGTTTGCATACTCTTTCAAATAGATGAATAAAACTATCAAAATTTATCACCTTCTTGGTACTGTGGAAGAAATTTACTGAACTTTATTGCTTCTGGGGTACGGTTACTTCCTTCCCCATTACCTCCATGACTCTGGCAAAGAGTCAGCATTTCCATTTTATATTACCTCTGTGCCTCATTTTTTTTGGCTTCCAAATGCTTCAGTCTCTCTGCTGTTTCTGCTTTGACGTCTAAATGCTCCAGTCTCTCTGCCGATTCTGTTTCCAAATATTTGACCTCCAGTTCAAGTTTCTCGAACTCCAGATGGATTTTTTAGTCCTCTGAGGAAAAACAGAATTGTCCTGTTTCTGGGAGCTGTACATCCCCAGTGCCAGTCTGGTTGTCTTCCTGGTTGGTGGTCTGTGATGCAGCTGTGTTTAAGGTGGCAGTCATTTCCCCTTTAGTCAGGTTGGCATGCCCCAATCCTTTGGCTTGGCACATAGCCAGCTGGTTCCTTGTCAGCTTGCCATAGTCCTCTGCTGACATCCTTGCCTGCTCTCCTCGACAGACTAAGCTAACAAAATGTAAATAAATAAAACTGTTGTGATATGAAACTCTGAATCTCTACCATGTGGTTGCTGAGAGTATACCTTTCTTTAGTGACACTGCTTAAAGGCTACAAGAATTTGGTATCGACACCACTGCTCAGCAGTATGTATGTGAGCATATGATGATCCCACCACTGTCACCAATTAAAAATGTGACGCCCACCACTGCTGCCAATATGGGATGGGCACTAATATGTGTTGTCCCCATGCTGGGACAGTAATCAAGGAGCCTGTATCTCACCACTGACACTGGAGAGAGATGTGCACTTGGAATACAAATGGATACACTCACTGTTTCCAGATGCAGACCTCTCTGCATCAAGTACAATTTCCCTTAAGAGCACACAGGGAACACATGCAGCCCTGGGGTATGGATGGTCTGTCTCCCTCCAGATCCCCAATAAGACTCCCCACTGGTACAGCTGTAGGGTTAAGTCCTCAATTGAGTGTCTAAGCAAGTCCTCCAGCACCCTCTGTGTGAACACAGTGTTTCGTGTCCCTGCCCCAAGTTGCTGACACACACACACATTTGATTTTTCACACACACACACACACACACACACACACACACACACACACACACACACACACCTAAGAAAGGTGAGCACAGTTGTACCTGCTGTTCTGCCCAGAGTATAAGGTAGTTATCACTACCACCAGACATTTCACAATCAACTACTTTAAGGCCCTTAAAGGGTATCCAATTGTACTGTGTAATATTAATATTAATAATACAAATGGCAGTAGTTCACTAAGATGGCTAGGCCTTCTGGAGTTTCCCACACAGTGTCACCAAATATAAGTATTCTCAAGGTTAATACTTTCTAAAAAGGACCAGCCACAATGAAGAGTTTAAATAGATTTAATAATAAATAGTAAAAGAACAAGAAAATACTGAATATGTATGTATTCACAGTAAACCACTGAGTTCAAATCACAGAAAATATTGAAGACAACATTGTTTTTCTTTATTTGTATGAGTCTGTCCATCAATCTCTAAAGTAAGCTTTACTACATTCCTGACTGAATCTAAGAGAATTATACTGTTCCCTAACAACTTACTTGGGCAAGGAAAAATGAGATACATGAGCAGTCTTTCTAGTTAGGCTCCCAAACAGAGTAGTCTATATTCTGAGATTATTCCTTGTAAAATATAATATCCAAGATGACTTGCAGAATGACCTCATCTGGTCACCTGACTCTGTTCACACAATATCTCCTTTTGAAGTTTGAGACAAGAATTTCACTATAGACGGATGCAATACAATGCCAAATGTTTATGACGGTGCCTGGAGGCTGCCTCCCCTATTTCACTGAGCTACTGAACAAAGGCGCTGTCTCAAACCCATTGTCTCTGAATCCTACTCAGCACTGTGGGGTGACGTTCAGTGACTTAACAGCTCATTTACAGTTCCCTTATTTTTCTTAAAATAAGCCAGCTGGTTAACCATTGCTGTGCCCGTGTCATCTCTTAAAACATACACATTTAATTCAGATACCGTAATACATGTACATTTCTCTTCATTTCAGCAGAGTGCACTGTTGATACATTTTAACACAATTAACACAAGCAGAGCTCACAGACACATTTTCAGCACAAGCTTCTATACAGATCAGCTTGATATACAAATGACATATTTATAAAATTCCAGCTAGCTGTGCTGACACAAAGTCATACATCCACTGCCTTACTTCTCTTTGGCAGGGCTGGCAGTACTTCCTATCATTACAGTGTGTAATAACAACCTGATTGACATTAGGAGCTCTTTTATGTGAGAGCTTTGCCTCCAGGGACATTGTGTAAATATATCTCTTGCATCCCTTATCAGTTTGAGAATTAGCTAGTTGTCAGCAAGCATGAGGCAGTTTCTACAATGTTGTATCCTTCAAGCTAGAAACAGCTAGTGGGGAAAGTTCATATCTACGGCAACAGACCATTTTTTTAATGATTAGACAGTTGCAGTGAGAATCTAAAGTAATGTCAAGAGTATCTGGTTTTAAATACTAGGGGCAGTGCTTGTCACTGCCAACTAATTGTCCTGTGAGCGAGCAGTCTGGTATTGGTGAAATTTCAAGGGTGTGTTTACAGGAAAAATGTCAACTGGAGGTGTCTCTCTCTACAGGGCACTGCCAAACACTTGAGTGGAAACTAGACCTTGTTGCTTTATGGATTAAGTATTTAGGGAACTATTCTGAAGTTAGGTTAGACAGCAGCTAATCAAGTAGTACTTACTGAAAATAAAGAATTAACTTTGTCGAGAATGATGAAAAGACTGAATTTACTGATTGGCTACTGCCTAGCTACTACTAAGTGTTTGTTACACCATAGCTGAACAGTGCTGAGATACAGTGCCCGTTTGTTTCTTCTCTCACAGGAAGTAAAACAGTAGCACCATTCCCAAGATGAGAAACGGGCCACAGCTCTACGGCGATCAGCAGTCTTGTCCCAGGTGATGCAGGGTTCTGTAAGCTTGTTATAGCCTTTTCCTGGTAGATGCCTTGAATAGCAACCAGACCAGTCAGGAAGATCATACACAGACGCTTACTGTCCAACCAGAGACAGTAAGGAATAAATGCAGTTTGCTCCTCCTCCTCACCAAAGAAAAATATAAGCATACATTCTAAGCTGGTACCTATGAAGCAGTTATCAGGCATTCTGTTGATCAGCACTCTACAAAAAATAACGTCTGTATGGTCTTTGTCACCGGGAGCAAAACAGAAGCAATTATCCCAAGATGTTTACTGAGACACAGAATGTAGGCTCTCCAGTAATTGGTGGTCATAAACGAGATATTGTAGATTTTAAAGGCAAGCTGGAGAAAATGGTTTAACATCCTATGAGTTGCAGTGTGCGCTAAGTAATTGGATATGAAAAAGGGGTAACTCGAGCATTATCAATCTTAAGTGGAGAGCCACTAATTGTAAAAGAGCAAGATAGATTGGAAGGGGGTGGCACTTAGTATTCTGGGTCTATGGAATGTAGTGGTATGGCCAGTAAATTTAAATAGGTGGAGGGGAGCTTTCATTATTTTCTTATTTTTCAAGCTGTATTGCTTACAAAAAACACTATAGCTTAAGCCAAGAGCATTAATCTGGGCATCTGCCCTTATAGAAATAAGAGAAAGTAGCTTAACTCTGTTTATAAGCAATGCACATTTACACCCTACCCACACCCTAGCAACATAAGATCATAGCATTTTAACATAATATTGCTTCAGTCCAATCTTTTGTTGCTACACTGTAACTAAAAAAGTAGTTGTATCTTTTGAAGATGATAAAGTAAACACCCACTGAAAAGACCCACTCCACATTCATAATACCCTGATACACAATATAAAAAAAAACACTTTACCATATAACATGCAGTTTGTATCATGAAATGTTTTATACAAATACTAAGAACAAAAATTATTTTTGCTTTAGTTATTTTTCCCTTGAGTGTTCTTTATAGACCCACCCACATGTTGAGCAAAGTCCACAAAAGTCCAGTCTTTCTCTGCCACTTTACCTTGCAAATGCATTTTTCACATAGTTCACAAATGTTATTGATGCTTTATATTATGAATTCACTATTTTCAGTTTTGTTGTTCATCTCATTCAGACTGTGGTTCAAGTCACTCCTGATTCTTCTCATCAGTCCTTGTGCTTTTTTGTGTGTCTCAACCATTTTCTTAAGAACATTTAGAAAAGTTTTCACTGGCAGAGTCTCTGTGAGAAGAATTAAAAGCAGAGTCCCCTTCTGTTTTCTAGCTCACTTTTTGTTGGATGAACTTTTCTATTTCCACCATAGCCTGTTCTGCATCCAAAATGTTTTTTGATCTTCCTGGGAGAAAATATTCAGAAGACAGCTAGATAGATACTGCAGCTTGAATCTCACACCTGCTTCTCTACATTCCTGGACTACTGGGATAAATTTGTCTTCTGTCTGTTGTACAATGAATAATTTTCTACTAACAGATTGCTGTCTCCAATTTTTAATACTTTTCCATTCTTCCAGAGTGTTTTGTCAGGATCATCTCTGCTGGTTATGAGTGCATGTTTGCTAATGTAGGCCTTGGCTGTTTTCCCATGGCCAAGTTTGGAGCAAACACTTGATGTGTGCTTTCAATTAACAAATCTTGCTGTGGAAATACCAGTCTAATTACTGCTGTCTGTTATTTCCAATTTCTCAGTTACAAGTCTAATTACTGCTGTCTGATGTTCATCGTGTTTCACTGTTGCAGTCAGTACTCTTGGGTTATCCTGCTGGCAGGCTACCCTCAGTCGGCCAGAATTCCAAAGTCTAGGTCCGGCGTAGGTTGCTGTCGCCTCTTCCCTGACTTCAGTGTGCCAGGGGTATAAAAGATGCAGCCGACGCCATTTTCTTCAGTCTTTCTTGCCGCGCGGTGCCTGAAGCAAAAGCAGTTCGCAAGTGCCGGTCAGCTGACTCCTGAGATTTTCAAATCCGAATTTCAGAACCGAAGTCTTCATTAAAGCTAAGTACCCCGTTGGGGAAACGTTTTTCTTGCTCCAGACCGATGTCAGAAAAAGTTAATAATTGTATTTCTTGTGGGAAGCAAATACCTCATAAGGATTTTCACTCTTACTGTATTCCTTGCCTAGTCCCTGATCGCAACGTTGCTAGCTGTCAGTTTTGTGCTAGATTTAACCAACGCACTATTAAGCGTCGGTTTGATTTTGCATTTCATTACTTTGGCCTAAGATTTAATTATATAATCCCATCGGACCAGCCGACAACCGGAGTTTACAAAAAGCGCAAGGACAAGGAAAAGGATAGGCATCCGAGGTCCAAAACCGACGACGAGGCCTCTGCTAGGCCAGTCGCCGGTTCTTAGTGAGGCGCTTTCGCAGCCCTTGGCGCCCACTACCTCAGAGCCACAGGCCGCTTCTGACTCCCACGTGGAGCCGACTGGGCCTCTGGATACTCAAGGTATTGGACACTCGGAAATAATTCTCTCAGATGGGTCCAGAGCCGCTGAGCAGGCTTCGGCTTCTGAGGGTGTCTTCAGACCTACACAACTACATATTAAGCCATCTTCAGCTTCAAAGACTAAAGCAGCTCTAAAGACAAAGAAACAAGTACAGCATTCTCCTACTCAGACTTCCATGCCTAAAAAACAGATGCTCAAAATGGCCAAAGACCTAATTACTTTGATCAGGGGCTCCCATCCCTCTCCTGATAAGAGGCCTAGGCAAGAGACAGAATATGATTCTTCTGATCAGGTTTCTATTTCCTCTGATTCCTCTTCTGAACAGGATTACTCCATGCTTCCCTATGAGGATTCTGATGTTGAAGAATCCATTCCTTCAGCTTCTCCTCCTGAGGATTATTCTTTTGGGGAAACCATGCATATCATGAGGGAGCATTTCCACCAGGAAAACCAAGATTATTCTGAATCTAAAAAAAGGCTCAGAGACTTTCTGCTACTTCCTCAGCATAGACCCCTTGCTATTCCACCTGTGTTGGACACTGTAGATGTATTTTCAGAGTCCGGCCTGTCCCCTGACTCTTTACCCCCTGCACCTGCTAAGCCAGACAGATACTACAGGGTTCCGGATTCTCATAAATTCCTATATAAGAACCTCGCTGCTGACCCAGAAACTATATCTCAAGGTCCCAAATGGGTTAAAGCTGCCACTGCAAAAAACCCTGTCCCCCCTGGTAGGGATTCTAGGGCTCTAGACAGATGGGGGGGGGAGTCTACACTTCTGCTACCTTGGCTGTAAGGACTTTAAATTGTCAGTTTCATATGCTTAAATATCAGCAATATTTGATGTCACTGCTTAAACAGAAATTGTTGCCAAATACGGAATGTTCAGGGAACAAGGAATTGCAGGATTTATTGCATGCAGCTGAACAGGTGGGAAAGCATACTTTGCAATGTGGTTATGATTCATTGGATGCCTCTTGCAGGGCCGCTGTTACAGGTTCTATTATTAGAAGGCATGCTTGGTTAAAGGAACAGAATCTGCCTGATCGTGTTAAAGCAAAATTATTAGATGCACCATTGCAGCATAATGCTTTGTTTGGTACTAAAGCAGAACAGGTGTTGAAAAAAATGGAGGATAAAGCAAAATCCATGCAGACAGTCAAGGATTTATTACAGGTACAGCCACCCAAGTTTAGCAGGAACTGGCCTTCTAAAAATTGGTCCTTTCCAGTGTCAGACCACAGAGGCAGATCTCGGCCCCAAGGCTCATACAGGCCTAAACAATGGGGTGCTCCTACCTCCAAAAGCGGAGAAGACAAATCACAACCTTACAGGAAACAGTCCCAATGACTTTCCTCTGCCAGATCCAAGCACTTTTCTTTTGACAGCCCCCTTAGCACTTTTTTCATCAAATTGGCAAATGGTTACCCAAGACAAATGAGTCCTGAACATAGTGTCCCAAGGCTACAGGTTCCATTTTCGCACTTTACCAAGGTCAAAAGGTATGCCAGACCTGCCACGCAATCAATGGGCAGAGGCACAAAAACTAATTACAGCCCTCATGGACATGAGGGCCATTCCGCAAGTACCACAACAAGAGCAGGGACAAGGATTTTACTCCAGACTTTTCCTAGTACCCAGAAAGGACAGAACCTGGAGACCAATACTGGACCTGTCTATACTAAATACGTATCTGGAAGTTCCAAAATTCAAGATGTTGACTCTACAGCAGCTACTGCCCATGCTGGGCAAGAAGGCTTGGCTCGTAACTTTGGACCTAAAAGAGGCATACCTGCATGTCCCAATCAGACAATCTTGCAGAAGATACCTCAGATTCATAGCTGGCTCAATGCATTACCAATTCTCTGCACTGCCCTTTGGCTTATCTACTGCGTCCAGGGTCTTCACAAAATGCTTGGCACCAGTAATTGCGTTTTACAGACAGAGGAATTCAAATATATTCCTACTTGGACGATTGCCTAATTCAAGCAGAGACCAAGGACATTCTTTTAAAGCATCTGGCATTTGTAAAAAGATTAATAACTGGCCTAGGGTACACAGTAAACGAAAAGAAATCAAAACTAGTGCCCTCTCAAGAGATAATATTCCTGGGTGCAAGCTTAAATACAACTGCCCAAGATGGCTTATCTCACTCTGGACAAACAAAAGCAACTGACTTCTTACTTCAAGAAATTGGCAACAAAAACCCACTTATCTGCAAGGAAAATCCTGCAGGCCCTGGGTTTCATGGCATCCTGCATTCTACTAATTCCATATGCCAGACTGCATATGAGGAAACTACAATGGTATCTAAAAAGTGTTTGGACCCAGCATTGCCACAGCCTGGAGACCGTAATTACACTCATTCCCTGCCTCCAACAGGAGTTTCGATGGTGGGCAGAAGCCTGTCACCACAACAAGGGTCTGCCATTCAGTTTACCCACAGCCAGACACTAACAACAGATGCATCAGATTATGCCTGGGGGGCCCATATGGCAGGAAAATGTATTCAGGGCACATGGGCCTGCAAGTCAGATGCATCTTCACATCAATCAAAGAGATGCTAGCTGTTCAAAATGCCCTGACAGCTTTCAAGGACCTGCTTCATCCAGGACAGCTGCTGATGAAGACAGACAATACTACGGTCATGTGGCACATAAGCAGGGAGGTACACATTCCTACCCCGTCTGCAGACAAGCAATGACCTTATGGGACACAGCATTGGCTTTTCAAATTCACCTGGAAGTGCAATTCCTGCCAGGAAAAACAAATACTCTGGCAGACAAACTAAGCAGAAACCTCGTGGATCCCCACAAATGGTAACTGGATCCACAAGTCTTCAGCATGATAATAAGGAAATGGGGATGCCCAGACATAGATCTGTTTGCCTCCCCTCACAACTGCCAATTGTAGAGGTTTTGCACAAGGATTTATCACAAGCAAGCATGGAAAGTGGACACCCTATCCTTCAGCTGGAAAAAAAATCTAACAGTATATGCTTTTCCTCCACTGCCTCTCCTTCCCAGGGTACTCCTAAAGGTCAGACAAAGGAAGCCAAAAATGATACTGATTGCACCAGACTGGCCATGCCAGCATTGGTACCCAGTCCTAAAGAGCTTGTCTCAAGGTCCAGAATGGATATTGCCTCAGACTTCTCACTTGCTGACCCAACAAAACAATCAGATCCTGCACAGCCAACTCAGGACCTTAAATCTGGCAGCATGGCGGGTAATGTAACCATTCAGAACACTCCTCTTTCAAAAGCTGTTATGGATGTTATCTTGGAGGCCAGGAGGCCCAGTACCAGAAAATCTTATGCAGAAAAACGGAAGAGATTCTGGAACAAGGCATTGACACGTGTGTACCAAATATCCCTCAGATTTTACAATACCTAACTGAGATGCTGAACAAAGGCCTTTCTTTCTCATCAATTAAGATTCATGCCTCTGTCATTTCAGCCCATTACAATATGGAACCACCTATCTTTTCTCAGCCTTTAATAAGGCAGTACCTCAGAGGGGCCAAAAACATTAGGCCTCCAAGGAGAGCACCAGTTCCGGCCTGGGACCTCAATTATGTTTTGGAAAAACTCACACTGCCTCCTTTCGAGCCAGCTTCAACAGCAGATATAAAATTCTTATCCTGGAAAACAGCTCTACTCCTAGCAATAACATCAGCAAGGCGAGTCTCGGCGTTACAAGCACTCATGGCTGTGGAATCTTTTATCATTTTCCATCCACACAGGGTTTCTCTGAGGACAAATCCTACATTTATGCCTAAGGTGGTATTCAGTGTGGCCCTCAACCAAACCATTCACTTGCCTACCTTTTATCCAAATCCACAGAACAAGGGTGAGAAAAGTCTGCATTCTTTGGACATACACAGGCAGTTACGCTTCTATTTGGACAGAACTAAAGCTCTCAGAAAGACTGAGCAACTTTTAGTGTCATATGCTGCAGGATCACAAGGAAAGGCTATCTCAAAACAGACTATTTCTAAATGGATAGGCCATTGCATCCGTTTCTGCTATTTTCAACATGGCAAATCAGTGCCTAAGGGCATTAGGCCTCATTCCACAAGAGCAGCAGCCACTTCAGCAGCCTTCCTCAGAGGAGTACCAACCACAGATATCTTAGAGGCTGCAGCTTGGAGTTCAGTGCACACTTTTACAAAGCACTACCACTTACCTCTTTACTCTAAGTCCAGAGCAGGCTTTGCCACTGCAGTTCTGCAGGGCCTCATAGCCTCTCCTAATCCTGTTTAGCCCAGCCACCCATCCTTAGCTTTGGGATTCAACCCAAGAGTAATGACTGCAACAGTGAAACACGATGAACATAGTACAGTTGTGTACCTACCATAAATGTAGATGTTAGTGTATTCACTGTTGCAGTCCAGGTTACCCACCCACCATCCCCCTTCTCTTTGCTGGGACTTATCTGTACTTCTCTATCCTATACAACTTATTTGTTGTATTTGCTTGTAGATAAAGAAAATGTTATTTTTGTGCATGCATTTTTATTGGCATTTTTCAGCCTACCAATTTGGGGGCACTTGACATCCGGGGCAAGAAAAACTGAAGAAAATGGCGTCAGCTGCATCTTTTATACCCCTGGCGCACTGACGTCAGGGAAGAGGCGACAGCAACCAACGCCGGACCTAGACTTTGGAATTCTGGACGTCAGAGAGTAGCCTGTCATGCAGGATAACCCAAGAGTAATGACTGCAACAGTGAATACACTCGAACATCTACATTTATGGTAGGTACACAACTGTACTTTCTTTCTAATTTCTCAGTTACAACAGGAGATCTCAGTTTTTTTCTGCATGCTCTGCCATTTTCTGAAACCGCTCTTCTTGATAATCATCATACTCTGCCACCTTTTCTTCCTTTCAACCTCCAGTTTGTTTTGCGTTTATCAGTTCATCTGAATAGCTAGTTAAAACTTCTGTCTTTCCCAGTCTTTTGTATTTGAGCTGATATTCTTTCAGTGTTTCATTTATTTTAATCACCTCTGAGTACATTTGATTTTTTTCCTCTAAATTATTGGAAGCCATCTCTTGTGTCAAAGTGAAGCTTGAACTGCTTTTTGCTGAACTGCTACAGGATTCTTCCCAGCCAGTGTTTTCTCTGCACCTTTTTCTGGTTGGTTTTCTTTAAAACTCTCCAAATTTCTTCTTTGCCAGTTTCCAGGCTGTGCATTTACTAGCCAGTAACTGAATGTTGCCCAAAATGACACTTTCACTGGCTGCTCTTTCTCATTTTCTGTTTTCAGAGAGAGAGATGAAGTTATACTGATGGTCCGTGTGCAGCTATCTTGGAAGTATCCGTAGTTGCAAATCTTGTTCCATCAGCCAGTCTCTCTTACCCAATATTTTGTGCTCGTGTTTGCCATTGTTGAGTACTTACATAGAGACTCAATGACAAAAGTGAATAGCCCAATCTAAGATGGTGGATGCCTCCACACCTGATGTAGGGTACTCTATGAAGAGAAAGCACAAGAGGCCTAGTTCTGAAATTCAGTCTGCCCAGTTAGATTCAGACAAGCTCACAGAAACTACAGAACCAACTGTAGGTACGACAGTTCCTTAGACACCCTCTACTGTGACCCTGCTTGGAGGATTGTATAGTGTCAGAGAAACACATGTCCAATGTGACTGCTCCTACAATGGAGGAGGAGGAACCATGGATCGTTATCTTAGAAGGCTGGGGAAGATGTTCCTCAGATTTTAGTAAGGGAAGAGATCCCAGGATCTCTGTGGTACATCAGGGGTTGAAGCCTCTGCCTAGTCCAAGCAGATGGCACCCCAAAAAGAAACCATTAAAGACTAAGCATGTTCCTTCCCCACAGTCTTCTAAGAAGGAGTTGCTTGACTTTTCTCAGGGTCCTATTCAAGCCCGTTATGGTTCTCAGGCCTCCTTCCTTTTCAGCTTCTTAGAAAGTCACTGTTCACATCTTCCTCGGAAGATGAGGAGGGGGCCTGGATTTGGATAATCATTCCTTAGAATTACTTGTCTCATATCCATTAACCAGGGCAGGTGCCCTCAGATGATGAGTCCCCCTTCTCTGAGTACCCTGTGAAAGACTTATTTTTTGGGGGAGGCTATTTTGAGTATTATGAAACCTTTGAGTGGGATTGTAAACAAATCTCTGATGTTCAAAAAAGATACTGCAGCCTTTTAGATATTGGCACTGCAGCTCCTACTCCTCTCTCTACAGTCCTGGATGCTTTCCTTTGTACTTTTGCATCTGTGTCCTCTGCTGCTGACTCTCAGCCTCGAGCCGTTAAAATGCCTGATGTTCTATAAAGTTCCCGTTTAATTCAGGTTTCTTTTCAAGAATCCAGTTGTTGATTCTTCAGCTGTTTTCTTAGCCATCGATAAGCCTACTAAGTTAATGCCTTCTGCTAATGTCTTTCCATCAGACAAGGACAGTAGAGCTATGGACAGATGGGAGAAAAGATCTATGCTTACTGTACCCTGGCCTTCAGTGCCATTAGTTATCAGATTTTCATGACCATATAACTTTTGTCTATCCTTTGCAACCTGAATAAGGTTGTTACTGACATGGAGGGGTCACATTCCCAAAAGCAGGTTATGTATTTGGTGGCTCAAACAACCCAGGTAGCTAGGCATAGCATAAAATGCAGCTATGTTGCTGCTGAGACCCCCTCCAGAGAAGCTACTACCGGGTTCGTTATTAGGAGATATGCATAGCTATGCTATTGGCCTCTTACTTAAGATTTCAAGGCAAAACTCCTAGATTCCCCCTTTGATCAGGGTCTTTCTTTGGACCCCAGGCAGCTAGCTTATTCAAGACCTTGCAGCAGCAAGGCAAAACTATGAAGGGCTACAAGACAAATTCTACATATCTTTGTGCCCATATACCAAGGACACTACCCTGCCAGGTCCAATTCATTTGTCAGAAGACAGCATATGCCTCCTCTGAAACACAAGAAGGCACCCAGTGAAAGGTTCCAGGGCAAACCTGAAAGGGACTCCTGATCAGTGAAGTCTCCGATGTTCTTCATGTTTCGCTGTTGCAGTCATTACATTTGTGTTATCTGCTTGCAGTAGCCCTCAGTCGGCCTGATTAACAAAGTCTTTGGTCCTGCATCGGTTGCTGTTCCTTCTTCCATTACATCAGGTCGTCAGGGATATAAAACATGCAGCCGACACCATTACATCTGTTTTTCTTGCCGTGTGGTGCCCGAAGCAGAAGCATTTCGCAAGTGCCTGTCGGCCGACTCCTGAAATTTTCATTTTCGAGTTTCAGAACTGAAGTCTTCAACTAAAGCCAAGTACCCCGTTGGGGAAACTTTTTCTTGCTCCTTACCGATATCAGTAAAAGTTAATAATTGCATTACTTGTGGAAAGCAAATACCTCCTAAAAACTTTCATTCGTACTGTATTCCTTGCCTAGGCCCTGACCACGACGTACCTTGCTGTCAGTTTTGTGCTTTATTTAATCAGCGCACTATCCGTCTTCTGTATATTTTTGCCTCTAAATATTTCGGTTCTCGGTTTAATTATTCAGAAATGTCGTTGGTTAGCCATCCGACTACCAGGATTTTGAAAAAAAGCAAAGACAGAGACAGGCCGCCGAGGTCCAAAACTGCCGACGACGCTTCTCCTAAGCCAGTCGCCAGTTCGCCGGTACTCAGTGAGGCGCTTTCGCAGCTACTTGTGATTCGCAGGCCTCTACTGAGACACATTCGGAGTCGGTGTGCCGCAAGATGTTTCAGCTATGGAACCCACGGATGTCTCTACCTTGGATGGGTCCAGAGCCGCTGTACAGGCACTTGCTTCTGAGGGTGTATTCAGCCCTACGGACTTGCATATTAAACCGACACCTCCTTCTTCATTTAGGCCGAAATCTCGAGCCATGCCTAAAAAACTGATGCCCAGGCCGCATGCTCAGGCCTCTATGCCTAAAAAATAAATGATAAGAATGGCTGAAGATCTTGTAACTCTAATCAGGGAAAGCCAACCTCCCCTTTCTAAGAGACCTAGGAATGAAGTTGTTTATGAATCTTCTGACCAGGATTCTGATTTTTCTGATTCTTCTGATTATCTGGATTTGCCCTTATCTACTTATGAGGAGTCTGATGCAGAGGACTCTATCCCCTCTGCTTCCCGTCCAGAGGATTTTTCTTTTGGTGAAACCTTACATACTCTACGGGGGCATTTCCATTGGGAAAGCCAGGATTTTTCTGATTCAAGAAAGAGGCTTGGGGATTTCTTACTCCTGCCTCAGCATAGGCCTTTAGCTATTCCTCCTGTACTAGACATTGTTGATGATGCTTTTTCGGAATCTAGTTTGGCCCCTGATTCTTTGCTTCCTGCTCCCAGAAAACCTGACGGATATTACAGGGTTCCTGACTCACACAAGTTCCTTTTTAAAAATCCTATTGCGGATCCAGAGACTATTTCATAGGGACCCAAGGGCATTAAGGCTTCTACTGCTAAAAATTCTACCCCTTCTGATAGAGACTCCAGGGTGCTGGATAGATGGGGTAAGAAGGTGTACACTTCTGCAACCTTGGCCATTAGGGCTTTAAACTGCCAGTTTCATATGTTAAAATATCAGCAACATGTTACTGGATTGCTTAAACAGAAAATGATGTTGATTCCTGACTGTGCGGAAAATAAAGAATTACAGGATTTAATGCATTCTGCTGAACATGTTGGAAAACATACTTTGCAATGTGGATTTGATTCATTAGAGGCCTCTTGCAGGCCTGCTGTTACTGGGTCTTTGCTCAGAAGGCATGCTTGGCTTAAGCAGCAATCTTTGCCTGATCATGTTAAAGCTAAATTGTTGGATGCTCCCTTAAATCAGGACCACCTGTTTGGCAACAAGGCTGAGGAAGTTCTTAAAAAGATGGAAGATAAAGCTAAATCTATGCAAGATTTCTTACAAGTTTAGCCTCCTAGATTTATTAGACACTAGCCCTCTAAGAATTGGTCCTTTCCAAACCTCAGACACAGCAGAAATCCCAGGTTTCAGTCCCAGGGTACACACAAGACTAAGCAGTAGAGGGTTTCCGCACCCAAATCAGGGAGTAGTAAGACTCCTCCTTATGGAAAACTGTCTCAATGACTTGCTTTTAAAACTTCCAAGCACTTCCCAACTGAATGCTCCTTTAGGTGGAAAGATTGGTCTGCAGGCCAAAAACTGGGAGCTCATTACCCAGGATAAATGGGTTTTAAATATAGTGTACCAAGGATACAGATTTCACTTCCATATCTTACCAACACCAAGCGGGTGGCCATATCTACCCCCAAATCAGTGGCAGAGGCCCAAAATCAAGTACTCTCTCTCTCTCTTAAGCATGGGGGCTATTCATTTGGTACCAGAAGAGGAAAAGGGACAAGGTTTCTATTCGAGACTTTCTGGTACCCAGAAAAGGCAATACATGGTGTCAACATTCACAGGATCTAGAAACTATGATTCCTATAATACCTTGCCTACGCCTAGAGTTCCTTTGGTGGGCAGAGGCCTGCCACCAAAACAAGGGACTACCATTCACACTACCCCCTGCCACCCAAACCTTAAAAAAAAATCATCAGACTATGCATGGGGGGGCTCACTTGGCAGGGAAGTACATTCAGGGCAAATGGAACCCAAGTCAAATGCACCTACACTTAAATCAAAAGGAAATGTTAGCTGTACAGAATGCTCTGACAGCCTTCAAGGACCACATTCTTCCAGGACAACTAATGGTAAAGTTGGACAACACCACAGTCATGTGGTACATAAACAAGCAGGGGGGTACAAACTCTTACCCCCTCTGCAGACTAGCCATGGCATTGTGGAACACAGCCTTGAGCTGCCAAGTGAATCTACAAGCTCAGTTCCTGCCAGGAAAACTAAATACACTGGCAGATGGACTAAGCAGAAACCTCGTGGACCCATACGAGTGGAAACGAACCAAGGATTTTCAACATGTTGGCAAGCAAATGGGGGGTCCCAGATATAGACCTGTTATCCTCCCCCCAGAACCATCAGTTGGACAAATTTTGCTCAAGGATCCCCCCACAAACTAGCTTGGAAAGTGGATGCTGTATCCTTCAGCTGGAAAAACCTGTCAGTTTATGCCTTTCGTCCTCTGCCTCTGCTCTCTAAGGTACTACTAAAGATCAAACAGGACAAGCCAATGACGATTTTAATTGCACCAGACTGGCCACGCCAACACTGGTACCCCCTCCTGCGCAGTGTCACACTTGGCCCCATGGCACCTGCCTGAGACTCCTTCCCTGTTGTCTCAGCAGGAGAACCAGATTCTGCACCCTGAACCTTGAAGCCTGGCTAATTGCCTAATCTCTCCTTTGCCACCCCTCAGTAAATCAGTGATGGATATCATTTTAGAGGCTAGGAGGCCTAGTACTAGAAAATCTTATGTTGCAAAATGGAAAAGATTTTGTACCTGGAACCAATTTCAATGGATGAGTGCAGCAGTGCCCAATTTACCTCAGATTCTACAATATTTGACTGAGATGCTTCATAAGGGCTTGTCCTTTTCATCCTCCAAAATTCATGCCTCAGCTGTTTCAGCTCATTATAGCACAGAGCCTTCCCTCTTCTCTCACCCACTGCTCAAGCAGTTCCTCAGAGGGGCCAGCCTGGGACCTTAACTTTGTCTTGGAGAAACTCACTCTTCCTCCTTTCGAGCCAGCTGCTACTGCAGATTTAAAATTCCTTTCCTGGAAAACAGCTTTCCTTTTAGCAATCACTTCTGCAACAAGGGTATCTGAGTTACAGGCCCTTATGGCAGTGGAGCCTTTCATCATCTTTCATGCAGACAGGGTGTCCCTCAGAACCAATCCCTCCTTCATGCCCAAGGTGGTATCCAGTGTGGCTCTTAATCAGTCCATTCATTTGCCTACCTTCTTTTCTAACCCATAGAACAAAGGGGAACGGATACTGTACTCCTTAGATGTGCACAGACAACTTTGATTCTACTTGGACAGGACTAAACCTCAAAGGAAATCTGAACAATTGCTGGTGGCATTTGCTGCAGAGACAGAGGGGAAAGCTATTTCAAAGCAAACCATTTCAAAATGGATAGGCCACTGCATTCATTTCTGCTATAAGCACTATGGAAAACCTATCCCACAGGGCATCAGACCCCATTCAACCAGGGCTGCATCTACCTCTACAGCCTTTCTCAGGGGCGTCCCTACAAGGGATATCCTAGAAGCTGCTACCTGGAGTTCTGTACATACATTCACCAAGCATTATCATTTGCCAATTTTATCTAAATCCAGAGCTGGTTTTGCCACTGCAGTCTTGCAGGGCCTTATAGCTGATCCTAATTCTATTTAAATTCCTCCTCCCAACCTTAGCTTTGGGAATCTACCCAAATGTAATGACTGCAACACTGAAACATGAGGAACATAGTACAGTTGTGTACACTTACCATAAATGTAGATGTTGAAGTGTATTCAGTGTTGCAGTCCTGGTTACCCTCCCTCCAGCCCCCTTTCTTCTTTTAGTTATACCTCTACTCTCAGTTGCTATGCTCAAAAAGCTTTTTGGTGTATTTGCTTTTTTGTTGGAGGTATATCCTTGTATTATAGATTTAATTGCTTCCCATTAGGGGGCACCTGACATCTGGGGCAAGAAAAACTGATGTAATGGCGTTGGCTGCATGTTTTATACCCTTGATGACCTGACATCATGGAAGAAGGGACAGCAACCGACGCAGGACCCAAGACTTTGTTAATCAGGCCGACTGAGGGCTACTGCAAGCAGATAACCCAAATGTAATGACTGCAACAGTGAATACATTCTTACATCTACATTTATGGTAAGTGTACACAACTGTGCTTTCACAAATCAGTGTGACTGTCTTTTCCTTACTCACCCCTCCCCCCTTCCAAAAGGCATACTTTTTTTTTTTTTTTACAAATTGTGAGATGATCACAACAGGCAAGTGGGTACTCACCATTATTAAACAGGGATATACATAATATTAGAGCTTTCTCCTTTCAAAGGGTATTCCTCCTCCTCCTCTTCGCAGCAAAGTTTCACCTTTTTTCGTCCAACCTATAGGATTGACTTACCTAAGGCACAAATAGAGCTAGTTCCCCTTCACTTTGTAAGAATATTTTACTGAAGGCTGTTTCTGGTTCCATAAAAAGGACATTGGAGACCAGTGTTGGACCCTTTTCTGCTGAACACCTTCCTCAAGGTATGCACTTTCAACATGCTGTTTTTTGTGACCTTTGTTTCCCCAGGCCTTCCTAGTGTCTTAGAACCTGAAAGAGGCATGCATACATAATGCAGTACACCATTCCTGAAGGAAATTTCTGAATTTCTCTACTGGCTCATAACATTTTCAGTTTTCTGCTTTGCCCTTTGGGTTTTTTTACTGCTGCCAGAGTTTTCACAAAGTGCCTAGCTCAGGTAGGACTCCTGAGTACAGGTATTCCCTAACCTAAACAATTTGCTTATCCAAGCATTATCGCATCAGACTTTTACTGCATCTTGTTTGCCGTCATTCTCCCCCTGCAACTGGAGTTCACCATTAGTGTCAAAAAGTCTTCTGTTATGCCCACTCAAGACCTGTTTTTTTGGGGGGGGTTACAGACTAGGCAAAAACAACATGCAGGCCTTCTTGCCCCATGAGAAGGTGAGAACCTCTCATCTTATTTCCAGTTGCTCTTACCTCTCCAAGTCTGTTCTGTAAGGTAGATTTTCAGAAAACTAAGTTGTATAGTGGCAACCATTCCACTGCTACCACTAGTGAAGTTGCATATGAGGAAAACAGTGGTACTTTAAAAATGTATGGTCTCAACAAACTTGTCCCCTAGACATGAAGATCACCATCATACCGTGTCTGAAGAGAGATCCTTTGGTGGTTGTAGCAGATGAATCTCAACATAGGGCTGCTCTTGAAGATGCAGGCTCCAAGTCAAGAGCTACACACAGAGGTGTCTGTGTGTAGCTCTTGACTGGGAGCCTGCATTTTGAAGAGCAGCCTGCATCTTGAATCTCAGCCTAGGGCTGCTCTTCAGGATGCAGGCTCCAAGTCAAAAGCTACACACAGACACCTCTGACGAAGCTTGGGGGTATAGACAGGGACTTACAAGGTCCATGGCCTCTGGCAATCCAATCTCAAGACAGAAATCATCAGTCTGCAAGAAATATGAGCTATGATTCAGGCCCTACAAGTCTTCTCCCATCTCTGGAAGCCAGGACCTCTAAAGGTATTCACAGATAACACAAGTCATGTGGTACATAAGCAAGCAAGGATGGTCAAGATATTGTCATCTTTGCAGATTGGCTCAGATTGCTTGGAACCCAACCATCAAGACTAACATTTCCCTTCAAGCAGCATACATTCTGTCCCAGGACAATGTTCTGGTAGACTCCCTCATGTCAGTGGAAGACCACCACGAATGAATGGATGAAACAGACAGGTCTTCCTAGAATTGACCATAAATGGAGTATACCACAGGTAGACTTATTTGCCTTTAAAATCAGACGTACCACGGCCAAAAGATCTCAGGAATCCAGGAAAAAACTTTTTAATGTCCAATACTGGTAACTTCAAATACAAACACGTAAAATACAGTGCCAAAGTATAGTCCAAACAATCAAATCAAGCGCTTTCACCCAGGCTCTCCCAGGCTTTGTCAAGATACCAAGACCATTCTAAATTTGCTTTATATACTGTTTTTGCACTTCAATTGATCAATTAACTTAACAATTAAATAATTAAAACATTTCTCCAAAGAATATCCTTTCTTCATTCACTATGCATCATATTGTAGCTTATGTATTTGTTTTTTAAAATATATATATTAAATATGTATTTAAAATGTGTATTTAAAATGTGTTTAAAAAATATTTGTACTATTTTAAATTTCAGTTTTATAACCATGTAAGAAATGTGTATATTTATATAGTAAACATTGTATGAATCTTATTGTACCATACACTAAATATTTTAACAATAAATAATGTATGCTTCAAACTCCACATATTTAATGAGGTACAAAGTAATTATTTTGGGTAGGGTTTGTAGTGGAGTTTGAAGCATACATTATTTATTGTTAAAATATTTAGTGTATGGTACAATAAGATTCATACAATGTTTACTATATAAATATACACATTTCTTACATGGTTATAAAACTGAAATTTAAAATAGTACAAATATTTTTAAACACATTTTAAATACACATTTTAAATACATATTTAATATATATATTTTAAAAAACAAATACATAAGCTACAATATGATGCATAGTGAATGAAGAAAGGATATTCTTTGGAGAAATGTTTTAATTATTTAATTGTTAAGTTAATTAATCAATTGAAGTGCAATAACAGTATATAAAGCAAATTTAGAATGGTCTTGGTATCTTGACAAAGCCTGGGAGAGCCTGTGTGAAAGTGCTTGATTTGATTGTTTGGACTATACTTTGGCACTGTATTTTACGTGTTTGTATTTGAAGTTACCAGTATTGGATATTAAAAAGTTTTTTCCTGGATTCCTGAGATCTTTTGGCCGTGGTACGTTTGGTGTTACTTGGTGGTAACGTTCTCCTTTGACTTTTTTGCCTTTAAAATCAGACTGCTTTCTCTGTTGCACAAGGACACCTTCGCCCGAGGCTTGGAGGATAGATGCCATGTCTTTCCAGTGGACAGGAAGGTTTCTTTATGCCTCCCCTTCCTGCTGCTCCTCCCAAAAGTTTTGCATAAAATCTAAAAAGGAAAACAAATTGCTGGTGACTCCATTTTGGCCAAGGCAGCAACAGATTTCCTTTCTCTTTTTAGTCAGGTGTAGTCAGCACAAGCTACTCCACCTAGTGGACATGCTCACACAGCAAGAACGTCTCATTGCTTCATCCCAGCTTAACCTTATGGGATGATAAGATTCTGAGTCTTTCCAGACACCAATTTTCTGAGGATGTGCTTCAGGTTCTCCAGGAGGCAAGGAAAATCCTTCATAGCCAAATGGAACAGATTTTCAATATGTTATTAAACTAAAACTCTGGAAGGAATAAATGTGAGGTTCCTCTTGTTTTATCTTATCTGTGTGATCTAATGAAAGGTGGCTTGACGTTTTTGTCTACTAAAGCCTGTATTTCAGCTTGCCTTTTTCTTAACCCTACTTTTATATCCAGGCTTGAGGTCAAGCAGTTTTTAAACGGGGTCCTGCACTTAAATCCTCAGAGATAACCAATGGCCTTCCCTCTTGGGATCTTAACTATGTGCGGGACAAGTTCACTTGCTTTGAACCAGCGGCTTTCTCCACTCTCAAGTTCTGCACCTGAAAAAAACATTTTTTGGTACCTCACACTTTTGTTGTGCAGGTTTGAGCTTCAAGCTCTCGTGGCTACCCCCCCCTCCTTCCTTATTTTCAATAAGGGCATAGTGTCTCTGCTGGTCAATCCTCCTTTCATGCCTAAAGTGGTTAATGTGATGTTCTTCAATCAGGCTACCTACTTTCCTTCCTTCTTTCCCAACCCACTTAACAGAGAGAGAGAATTCTACATTCCCTGGATATGCACATATAGCTCAGATTTTACCTAGACAAGACCGTCTATTCATAAGTCAGACCAACTGTTTTGTTTCCTTCCTAGACTCTTCGTTTTGCCAGCCAATATCCAAACTGTTGGTAGCTGGATTTTCAGGTCTATCTCCTTTTATTGCACTTACCATGACAAATCTTTGCCCTCATTCTACCGGAGCAGTGGCCTCTTCTGGAGCTTTCTACAAAGAGAGAGAGAGATTCCAGACTAATATTGGAAGCATCTACCTGCTCTTAAGTGTCCATTTCCCTAACCATTACAGAGTAGATGCATTTTCCAAAGCCAGAGCTGCCTTCACCATGTTAGTCTTCTCTGGCCTCTTAGGTGGTTATTGCAGTACTCATCCTTCCACCTTTCTGCTCCCTTAAGCTTTAGGAATTGCCCATCTGTTTGGAATACTGTTATGGTGATTTCAGTCAGGACATAGTACAGTTGTGTAGGAACATACCATAAGTGTAAATGTCCTACTGATCACTGTTGCAATATTCCTTCCCACCCACCATCCCATTTCTATCCCTGTTTTTACACTCCTGCCTTGGTGGACAGACACTCTGACTGAGGCGGACGTCCCTTTTCACCTGTTTTTACTCTGTTAACCACTTTTTTCTCAGATTGCTTGGAGATGGTTTGAGGATTTTCATTCATAAATCTGTTGACCCTACCAGCGCTGATGAAAGGAGGCCTGTCTGCTGTACTCTGGAGGCACTCGGGGGGCACATTTCTTTGTACCCAGAAGCCTGGCAAGATATCACAAGAGACAAGTGGGTACAAAGTACAATATCCAGAGGCTATTCCATCCCCTTTTGCCGTCCTGCCCCACAAATCAGAACAATCCCGGATGTTCCACCCAGTCAGAGGGAACACGCAACTGTAGAAATTCTAAGGTTGCTAGACAAATGAGTTGTCCAAGAAGTCCCCACAGACCAAATAGGATTCAGAACACTCAAGATTAGTTAGTGCCAAAAGAACAGGGGACTGGAGACCCATTTTTGGGTCTCAGCAAGCTAAATGAATCTATGAAGAAGTCCAAGTTCCGAATGGTGACACTGCAGTCAGTTCTTCCCTTTTTAGGGAAAGACAATTGGATGTACTCTATAGACCTCCAAGATGCATACTACCACACAAAAACGGACAGAGCAGCAAGCCAGTCATTACCAGTTTTGAGCTCTGCCCTTTGGTCTCACTACAGCCCCCAGAGTGTTCACCAAATGCATGTCAGTAGTCACGGCTCACTTGAGACGTCTGGGATTCCAAGTGTTTCCATACCTAGACAACTGCCTCCTTACTGCCGCCACCAAGAATCTACTTCAACAGGCGAGGGACACCACTCTTCAAACTTGCTCCCAGTTAGGCATTACAGTCAATTTACAGAAATCTACCTTGTTGCCCTCTCAACATATTACATTCATAGGCGCAGCTCTAGACACCGTCTTCATGATGGCATGACTTCCGCAGGACAGGGTTTCTGTTCTCAGATCTTCTTACTCAGAAACAAAGCAAAGCCAAAGACAGTTTTGAAACTCCTAGGGACTGTGGTTTCAACGATCACCTTAGTTCCCGTAGCCAGAATACATATGAGAATTCTTGAATGGCTTCTATTTGCTCAGTGGTCATTACAGGAACTTCCCATGTCTTACCTAGTCAGAATCACAGATTCATGCAAGAGAGATCTCCTATGGTAGCTTCAGTCCATCCAGGTGACCATATGACGACCCTTAGTTCCACAATTACCTGTAGCTATGGTGTCCACGAACGCCTCCCAGATAGGGTGGGGGGGCTATATCTGGGAAGGATGGTCCAAGGCAAATGGCAAGAACATGAGGCCCATCTGCACATCAGTGTCTTAGAGATGAGAGCAGTGCTTCTACCGTTGGAGGACTCTCTTTCACTAGGAAAGATTGCAATCCAGTCCGACAACATGTCTGTGGTCTGGTACATAAACAAGAATGAACCAGACTGATACCCTTTTTGTCGAGAGGTGCTGAGAGTATGGAAATGGGCTATTTCTTCCCAACGCTTTCTGATAGCAATGCACATCCCGGGGAAATCCAACGTGATAGCGGACAAGCTCAGCAGGGCGATTTTAGTGCCTCATGAGTGGTCTCTGAACCAAAACATAGTGGAAGAGATCTTCCGAAAATGGGGCCGGCCTTGCTGCGATCTTTTTTTTCACTCCCATGAATGCCAAATGCAGCAGCTACTTTGCCTTAATCCCCCCTTTGGGGGAGACAGCGAGAGATGCACTCATCCACAATTGGCTCTCAGGACTTCTGTACGCTTTTCCCCCGTTTCCCCTTATACCTAAAGTCATCAAGAAAGCAAAGTTTTGGGAAGCAGGCTGATTCTCATTGCCCTATACAGGCCTCATCAGATTTGATTCCCTTTTCTCTGGCCTCACCTACAGGTGAAGCCCTGGGTTCTGGACCCAGTTCCAGACCTTCTGATTCATATATTTGGAGCTCTTCATCCTGCAATCCAAACCCTCAAATTGACAGCATGGCTGCTCCACTTCCAAACTTAGGCTTCAAGACTTCACACCAGCAGTAAAACACATTTTTGTATCTTCTGACAAGGCTTCGACCAGAAAGTTATATGCTAGTAAATGGAACAGGTTCTCCTACTGGGCACAAGGAAAAAACATTGACCTTTTCTCTGCCCCAATCAGTTCAGTGTTGGAATTTCTTGCGGAACTTTTTCAGCAAGGCTCTGCGGCAGCTACAATTAGAGTGCAACTAGCATCAATATCTAATTTCCACATTGGTGAATATACTCCTAACCTGATGTCACACTAATTGTGCAAAGTGTTTCTAAAAGGCACTTGTTTGAGACCTCCCATTAAAGAACCTCTTCCTCCATGGGATTTGAATTTTGTTCTGTCTCACCTAACTTTACCTCCTTTCGAGCCCTCATCATCTTGTGATCTCAAATTCTTTTCTTGGAAAACTATTCTCCTGGTAGCCATTACATCTGCAAGAAGAGTCTCAGAGTTGCAAGTTCTATCTATCAAGCCACCATACCTGATTTTTCATAGAGATAGAGTATCCCTATGTACTAACCCGTCCTTCATGCCAAAAATGTGTTCCCAAACCAATCTAAATCAATCTGTTGAGCTTCCAATGTTTTCCCCCATCATAGCAACAAGGCAGAGTACAAACTTCACCAGTTGGATGTACACAGACAGCTTAGGTTTTATCTACGTAGAACTAAAGGTTTCAGAAAAACAGATACATTGTTTCCTTCTCTGAAACAAAAAAGTGGATGCCAGTTTCAAAAGTTACGCTTTCAAATTGGCTCTCAAATTCCATTACCTTTATATACTCCTCAAATGACAAGAACTTGCCATTCAAGGTTAAGGGCCACTCAACTAGAGCTTTAGCTACATCCTCTGCTTACCTCGCCAGATTATCAGTGGACAGAATTTGTGCTGCTGCTACGTGGGCAACTCCTCATACATTTATTACTCATTACAAAGTGGATTTGGCCTCCAAGGACAGGGTCTCCTTTGGTTCCACTGTGCTAAAGGGTGTTGTTCCATGAGCCACCCTGGGAAAAGGTGCTAGAGATGCTGTCCCATCCAGTAATGAAGGCGAGCTAGGACAACATAACATAAACACGTTATGTACTTACCATTACGTTCCATGTTTGTTGTCCATATCACCATTCATTCTTATGACCCTCCCACCTTCCCCCAGCCAAGGACTCCTAGAGGATCTAGAGGTGAGGTTTCCTTCCTTACTAAGGAGCTCTTTTGTAGTTTTCCTTGTTTCTATTCCTGCTGTATTATTGGTAGTTTTTTTTTCATAGATTTATAGTTGGCAGCAAACAGGATTTCAGGAATTACACCACTGCGTGATGGGATACCTTCCTGCCATGAGACAAGTTAGAGACTTCGAGCTAGTGTATTTGGCCAAGTCGGAGCCGAGGATTGGCTCCGAACCCATCCAGTAGCGAGATGGACAACAAACATGTAACGTTATGGTAAGTACATAACTTCTTTTATTTTTGGATAGTAAGATACAAGCAATGAAAATGTTTTTAGTCCCTTAAATTTTATGTGCAGGTCAGGCATATTTTTGTTAACCAAACTATGGAACAACCTTTCCTCCTGTATAACCAAAACACTATCCACCAGTCTATTCAAAACCACTCTCAAGTCTCACCTAAAAATGCATTGGCTCTGCCCCTGCTCCAACCCAGACTAGCAAAGCTCCTAGCATATAAATACAGCACTATTTCTTTATAATTTAATCTGACACTAAACATGCTTTATCAGCATAATTCTTATGGATCATTTATTTGTCACCTCAATTTGTAACAAGTCTAGTACTCAATAGCCATTGTATGTTTTTCTTTCTTACTATTGATCATTTTCTTTGTACTCTACATATCATGCTTTTTAGTGTAAACTCATTTGCTATTGTAACACTTGCTTATTTATACTTGTGGAACTTTTCTCCCCGGGCCTCCACTGAAAAAGGACCTGTGTCCAATCAGAATTTCCCGGTAAAGAAATGTTAATAAATAAGTAAGTAAATTAATGGGCGATAAAGCATTGAAAGGATTTCTGTGGGAGGGAAATAATGTAAGAGTTAAGTGTTATAAGTTGATCCTCCCAATAAAACAAGGTAATTTAGGATTGCCTGATTTAAGTATATTTTAGAGGTACACAGTTAAGGCTCATTTCAATAACAAGTGGAAAGTTAAAAATCAATGTGGAAAGGGATAATGATGGGGGGGCATGAAATAAGGAGAGAGTGGGATTTTGAATGCAGATCCTTAAGGAGAGTAATCACCACCATACAGAATGTTATTTTCATACAGCTGCAGCAGGGATATTTTGTCAAGCCAACATATGAATGGTGAAAGGAGATTTTCCCAATAGGGATGACTGCAAATATAAGGGTATAGGAAATAGGCAAGTGGTAACTGGAATTTACTGGAGAAAGCTGGCAGATGAACAAAGTATTGGGAGCAAATTAGTGATTGAGAAGTAATTCATTGGGATGAAGCCAGGAAATTTGGACTGCCAGTAAGAGACTGTCTTCTCAATCGGGGATTAATATCAGAGCATTGGCAAAGAGATAATGGGGGTCCTAAATGAAAGACCTGCTCTGGAAGAGTTTTTAGCTGAATCTAGAACAGAAGCTGCTGTTAAAGGGATAATTAGTAGGGCATATAAAATATTGCATGATGACTATAAGAATCAGTCTGAAGAGGTTGGAAAACATGGAGCGACTGGAAAAGCAGTTTACGAGGGACCAGTGGAAGGACTTGTGTATGGCTTTCAAGCATGCAACAAAGTCCAGAAGGATATATGCTTGTATGTGTTTGCATAGGTATTTTTATACCCCAAGCAGACTTTTTTCCTCGGGTAGCTATCAAATGTTGGAAGTGTGTTGGAGAAGAAAGAGGTAACTCGGAGCATGTTTTTTGTTAGCGAAATGAGTAGGCAGACTTAAAAAATTCCCTGCAGAGTGTTCTTGTCAGTACTGGGTAAAAGAATTTCCTGCAGAGTGTTCTTGTCAGAAGTACTGGGTAAGCAAATAGCTATAACTAAGGAAATTATTCTTTTGGCTGTCAAAAAAAGCACTTACTAGAAAATGGAAGTCAGTCTAAATCAACTGTATTTGCAGTGTTGAATATTGTAAAAGATATAAAAGAATTGAAATGGGAATCTTTAGAAAAGAGAAGGAGCAAAATACCTGGAAATAAATGGAATTTGTGGGAACAATACATTCAGAATAATGTTCAAAAGGAGAGATTTAAGAAATTTCAGGAATTTAGTGATTTATGTAATGTGGGACTGGAAGAAAGAAAACTTGTAATGAATGATGTGTGTAAATAGAAAATGTTAATATGGTTTGTTTTCATTTCTGTTGATGTATATATGCTTATGTTTTAAGTGATATTTTAATAAAAGCATTCAATAAAAAAATGGAACTAAGGCAGAAAGCATATCCTTCAATCCAGGCAAAGGAGACTACAACATAAATGACACTGAGCTTGGCACTGAGAACTTTGTAAACTGGGCAGCATCTCTTTTTAAAAGAATGATCTTTTTGGATTAACACCACTCCATAAGTGTTTAGATGAAGATCTTGTTAGTTGTAGTGGGAACACGCACCCACGCATGCATCAGAGTTCTATGGTAAACCACTGTGAGCTGTATACAAGTTGTATGGTAAATGTTTTCCTAAGCTTTTAAATCTACTGTTGGGTATGTATGTTTGCTTAATTAATTAGAAGTAGTTTGAAATGACATGGTAGTAATACTTGAATTTTATCCTTAGCCTAACCGGACATACTACCTGATGGACCCTAGTGGAAATGCTCATAAATGGTGCAAAAAGATCCAAGAAGTCTGGACACAGAGATATCAGAATCATCAGAATACTGGCATGTAGTCACATTTCATTTGCATGTGTACCAGTCTGTCAAGGAACTTGATAAGAGCTTTGAGTCACGCACAGGTTCTGCGGTTGTTCAGATGCCTTCCTTAAACCACCTGTGATCACACACAGCGCCTCACCAGGAAGGCATTCATATACATTTTGTTTGTTACAAAAATGCAAACATAAATGGAATTCAGGGTTGCTTTGCTTGCTCTTCGTGCTTTCGTTGAGGCTTCCACATGCATACTGTCATACAAAGATCTCGTTTTTTGTGCACTTCAGCTGTGTTCCTCCAACAGAACTAATGAACAGACTTTGTACTTTTCATCATGACACACATGCACACATCCAGAATCCTGTACAGTTCCCATTAGTCGGGGGCTTTCACTTGTTCATTAAGCTTTTTGGAGTACTGTTGACTACTCTTGAACTGTTCTTCATCAGGGAGCTTCTCTGTCGACTACGCTGGTAGAATGTTTACTTTTGGTTTACTGTTGCTACTTGCAATAGCAGTTGTCAGTTACAGCCTTGCTTTTAGTCCTACCACAGTACTGATAGCAGGATTTTAATGGTACTTAATAATGTACTGATGTCAGTGCTTCATCGTATCCAAGACAGACAGACTTAACACTGTGAACTGAAGGAGCAAGTGTACAGGAGAGAAAAGCGCAGAATATAGCACCAGAATGTCTCACTCAGTAGACACTTTATCTTGTTTTTTAAGTGGTTCAGTACTGTTTAATTTTTTTAGATTTAAGTTTGAAGATCAGTTTTAAATTTGATCTTAAATGTGAATAAACTTGTCACCTTTTAGTAATTGCTAACCAAATGAAAATGAAATAAGAATAGCTTTTTACTGTAAAAAAAAAAATCAAGCTTTTTTTCTGTAGGTTTTCTGTAATAACTTTGTACAGGTCCCCAGAAAGACTTTTTCATTAAGTATGTAAGGTACATATTGTAACACATCAAATTACTGGTTGAATGTCCTCTATCAATGATGGTTTTAGTTTAAGTACCATTTCTGTGCAGTTTATTCGTATTCAGGCTTACTTGCTAGCACAACCGAACCACTTTCATGGGACACATGGTGCTAGCTAGTGCTTTACCAGGTATAGCATTTAACCTGGATGTCTTCTACATCAAGGAAGGGAGAGCACATCCTTCTGTTAATGCCTTTGGTGGTCCCAAGATCCATGTGTCATGAGAAAGAAGCAGCTGCTTTCCTTAATCACACACCTGAAAAAAGGCATAGAAAGGCAATTCAGAAGCAAGATATTGATCCTTTACCATTCCAGTGCCTCTGCTTTGTGCTGTGCCAGGTCAGTGCCCTCGAGGACTCCAGAGAATCAAAATTCTTTGCAGACCTGGCAAATGCAACACACCCAAGCTGGGTCATTTTGATGACTTACTTGGCTTAGAGTCCTTTTAAGTTAGAAATTTCAGATGTCTCATTCCTGTTCTGGAAAAGCTTGTTGCTGCTTGCAGCAGATATTGGAAAATTGATGGGTTCAGATATGGAACAAGTACTACAGGAATCGGAAGGATTTAGGTGGTTAGGAGAGCTTTTCAGTTTTAAGGTTAAGGGGTAATACAGAGATTAGTCAAGTACATGCCCTGGCTTTATATGTCAAGTAAATATCTTTATTTGACAAAATAATGGTACTTAAAAAATGTCTTTGTGTATCTTAGCAGCATGGATCCAAAATAGCACTTTGCCCCTCCCCCGCAAAAAGCTGTGCTATTTGGAAATTGGTGATGTCACTTGGTTTTGAATAGTAAGTCACTTACGCAGTACAAATAAAACCACTGTACACATTTTGCAGTTCAGGATCGTCATTGTCGGAAGTGTGTTATTGGGGCACAAACAGGTAGGGAACTTAGAGACAAGAAATTTCACTCTTGGTGATGAGATGCTGAAATCATCTTGCCAGACTAGATGCTGGACTAATGTATATATAGGTAATTTGTTTTTTAGGTCTTTCTTAATTAAGGTCATAATACATGGGTAGAATGGAACTGCTTCCTTGTGCTTAATATTTATTAAACTTCACAGTTACAGTTTCCTTGTTCACTTTTTTGCTCATTAGAATTTTTAACCATAAGTAAAGCCGTGTTGTTGTAAATGTTTCTGCAGTTCCAACCATCAGAACAGTACATTAAAAGATATTTGTTTGCAGATGCCAAAGTCTGATATTGGCACAGACTGACTGACATCATGATTCATTGGCTTACAACCTTTTTGGTGCTTGTCTTTAGATTAGTGGAATCTTACTCAGAATATTCTTGAGTCTCCCCTTGGCTGCATCAGAAACCACCTGACTCAGTCTCCACCTGCTGTCTCTCTTACTTTCCTTGTTCTGATGCGGAACAGAGTTTGCATACAATTCCCTTCCCCTCTGTTGGATGTGATGCTTGTTTCATAATTTTCTTACTTCTGATCTTTAAAGGTTTCAGCATTGACAAGTTAGAAAAAAAAATGCTATTGTGGGAAGCAAATTTCTGTTGCTTACCCCACAGCTTCTGCCTTCTTTGCTTAAGAGAGATCTGCAGTACCATTATAAAAGAGCTGTGCAGTAACAGCATAAGAAACCCCTGAAAAAATATTTTATAACGAAAGTGAAAATGGAAAATTCATCAAACATTTTCCAGTGCAACATAGGCAAAATGGCAAACACCTGAAGGCAGCTGTAGAAGCCTTTAGATCTGCTGCGGCTTTCATCCTCCAGGTGTTTCTTAACCCACTGTGCTTTTGCCACTTTGCAGACCCATCTGGTTGCTGTTTGACCTGCTGGAAAGCTTTGGAGTTCTCACCCTTTTTTCATTAGTCCTTGAGGATCCAGATACCAGCCACTGTGGATCCTTGAAGGTTCATATTCAGCTTTACCTACTCATTCCCATTTCATAGTGATCTTTTCTTTCAGCTTTCTTTGGGTTTGTAAGAGGTATTAAGTGTCTTCCTGATCTCCTCCAAACCTTTTATAGTATTTTTCAGCCTGCTTTTGAGTCTACTTTGTAGATGCTGTTGATTGAAATGTTTTGCTTGGTGCCCTGTAGTGCTTCCTCATGATTCACTGTAGTAATGGCAGCAGGCTTTCTTTTGAAAACTGGTGCAAGCATTCCAGCCTTGTTTTAATGGTCTCTGGCCCAATCTTAACATTATTTACCCCAGACATCAGTTATCTTGCAGTCCCACTGTAGCCTTATCAATTGTCTGTTGTAATGCAGAAGCCAATTCTAATGTCAGCTGTATCAGTGGTGCATGTGGCATTGGCTCATCTCAGTTTAGCCAGTTTTAGGTCTATTATTTTATCATTACATCAACTTACTTGTTGATGAGACAGCTATTGGTTTACCTGAAATCAGTTTCTGTGTTAGATTATCCAGATGCCACCCCCACTACTTTTTTCAGCAGTATACATTCAACTTCTGTCTTTGCAGTCTCTACAGGCATTGTTGGAGATGTTCATTATGTGATTTCTGTTTCCGCATTGGAGACATTTAGACAGCTCTCTCACTGTATTTCATACCACACAGCACTGATGACAAGTTCTCCCCTTCCCAGTCTAAGTAGGCCACCCAAACTGAAAACTGTTTTTTCTCTGTGGGTTTTACAAAGTCCATGTTAGTGTGTGCATGGGTGGGTGGGGGGGTGCAGAGCATGTTAACCTTCCAGACCTGGCATTGCATTTTTCCTCAACTGCATGATGCAGAGTGGTGAAGAATAAGGATCACCTCCCACCAGGAGGAACCACCCCAAGAATGTGGATAGGGAGTTCTTAAGGATCTTCTAGGACAAGTCAGAAATACTTCACTGACATGCCATATTCTCATAGAAAGACGCATGAGGCCTTCAGGGCTCCAGGCCAAGAATCCTGAGTGGCACCGCTCCTAGTGGAGTTTTTCCAGGATGCTTTGAAAGAGCTCTGCTGTTACCCAGACACAAAAGCCTCTGTCCCTTGAAAGGCACACATGGTTTTTCATCCAGTCATGGAATTTGCTTTGATGCACACTGCTTCAAACTGGATGTCACATGTGGGAAGCTGCTCTGAAGCACACTAGACCACAAAAGTCTCTCCTTTCAACATGCAGACAGGTTGTTGATCACTTCCAGAAATGCGTCTTATGTTCATTTCCTTAATCCTGTCCTCCTGGGAATTGAATGTTTATTGTATGCGACTTACTTTCGAAGTTGGAGTTATTTGGTAAAGTCTCTGAAGTGGTAAACTAGGTGTTTTGACAGCAACTTGTATAACATTCTGAAGATGCAGGCAGCAGCAGTCTAATCGCCTAGCTCTTACATAAGGGTCTATTATCACTTGGACAGTGCAGCAAACCAGATTTGCGAGTAGTTGCATAGCCATCCACCAGCACTTTCTTGGCTGTGCCTTACCTTCAGGCTGGTAGAGCATCTTTCAATGACTCCGCCATTTCATGAGCCACTACTGTCCAGGCCGAGAATTGACATCAGTGTGGAATGAATAAGGAAAGGCCAGGACCTTTTTGCCACTGGTAATGGTTTCCAGGCTTCCCAGTACTCCCACCAGCAACATGGGAGCGAGCAGAGACCTTAATTATGTGAGCCTCAACATAAGCAGCAGCCACAGTAGTCTGGCAGGCAGGAATGTGATGACTAGCAGATGACTACCAACTTTTCTGAGATTATTGACACAGTTACAATGACAATTGTAACCCTCTTCAGAGAAGTTACCAGCAATGTTTGACTCCCTGCTTTACCACTTATTCAGTGGGAAGTCTTCAGAGGCAGAGTTTTCTCACCAAAATGAGTAGCTTCTCCTTTAGTCTGATTGATGGCTTTTAGGCAGGAAGTTTTCCATGCCAGAGGCCAAATGCTCATACGTTTCCTGGAAGTAGGAATCATGGTCACTGTCAAAGTCTGTTGACTTTACTGTACCTTACACACTACTGTTTAGACATTTTTTTGGCAGAGGCATTTCTCCCACTCCCAGCATCTGGTTTGTTGTCAGGTTAGACTTTCCACATCTACTTACCTTCCTCTGTAAAAGTTTTCTGTTCGTAATGGTAGTAACAAACAAGGGAAGTATGAGTCTCATACCCTGTCTATAGGGAATTTGTGCTGCTTTAGGAATGATCTTTTGCACCATGGATTCAACCTGTCAACAGTCTAAACATCAACATTGTGTGGGAGTGAAGGGTTTTCTTATGGCTCACTTCAGGCAGGAATTTCCCCGCATTAGGAATCCTTGTTGACCCAGCTTTTTTTTTTTTTTTTCCTTTTAACTCTTCCTTCCATTGCCAGTCATTGCACTGTGCAAGAACTTCTTCACCATTTTGTGTTTCCCTCTGAATCAGTTCACGGTCATTTAATACTTCTCCCATTATCCCTTATTTCCCTTCCTATGCCCCAGGTTCATCAGTCATCGGCTTTCATGATGCTGCTGCCTCCTTTCTGACCTCTTGTTTTTGTGGATCCCATCTCCATTGAGTCATTATTCCTAGTCAGTTCCAGGAACTTGTTGCAGCTGATAAAAATGCATCACCCAGTTCTCCGGGCAGCTGCTGCTTCAGCTAAGGGAGCAATTTCAGAACTTTTTTGAGGGGGAGATATACCACTGTCGTAATTTGGAACATGAGAAGAAGCCTGAGCTCTTAGATCCTATTGCCAATGTCTCCTCACAGATACAAAGCTATGATGGGTATTTCACGTAGTTATTTTTTTATTGGTGAGTTTTTCCTCTTTCCACTTTGACCCTTAGAGCAGCACCACATACAAAACATTAAGTGATTTATAGTCTGTTTCATCTCTGCACCTGATTTTTGCACTCTTGATGAATTGTTTTATTTTAGTATTCACAATTTCCGCTATATAGCTTGTGATCCATGGAAACAGACTGCCACTGTGGGTCGTTATTCATCAATAAGTGGTCAGCTCAAACATGAATGACAGGAAACATGAAAGTTGCAGCAGAGGTAGTGAGTGAATGGAGGAGTGATAACTGCAACAAAGACATTTAGAGGTTTTCCAGAGTAACTGGTCACATTGTCTGTCATTGAACAGACCATAAACATTTTTAAGCTTGCAACTAACAAAAGATGAATGGAGTCCATGAAACATTAAGGAAGCACAGTTTCATGGTACAGCCATTGAGTCGTCAGAGAGAGAGCACAAACAACTGGATGGGCATCATGTTATCAATATGGAAACTTAAGTTGTCTCAGTCAAGATAAAAATCTTTGTAACTGAACTGTTGAAACTAATTGAAATCAGAAACCCCACAAATTGCTCTCAAAACCCTACAAAACATTGCACTACAGGTATTTTTGCAGGAGGAGGCTGGTATGTGTATATGTATTTATGTGTGTGCTTGTGTATGTGTGATGTATATATGTTTATATATATATATATATATATATATATGTGTGTGTGTGTGTATATAAATGCACACACACATACATAGTTGTATATATAAGTACGTAAACATAGTCAGTATATAGTGAACAGTTTACATTCATTCTCTTATTTCTCTACCCTTCCTGAAAAAAAGTCTTTCAGAATTTGTTTGCTAATTTACACAAAAAAAATGTAGCAGGCTGCATAGACACCAAAAATGTCAGTGCCCCCTTGAGGTGTCAGGTGCAGTCTGTCATTTATAAGTCAATATGAATCTCTCATTGGCAGGTGAAGGCATTTGATACTTGGCAAAGTTCTTAAGGAATAAAGATTCCCCAGATATAGTGTCTTTGATAGTTATGAGGAAAGTGTAATATTGTAGTGTGCCATATACAAAACTGTTTTTATTTCAGTGAACTGTAGTGTTTCTAGTTCACTACAGCAAGTTTAAGCATGCAGGGTTGGCAGTTTAATGGCATTCTCTGGCTGTTTCACATTTAAAATGTGTGTATATCAGTGGGTTGGGTGGCTGTTAGTGCACCTGTCTGCACACACACATAACATGTTTTATAATATCATGCTACATCTTTCACTGTATTGTTTCTCAGCAGAACCATGCATGTCCTTGTTGAAAAGAATGGGGAGTTCCACTCTCCTGACTTTATCTGAAGGTTTCACTATAGAAGGTTGATGAACTCAAGACCTTGTTATGACTTAGACTGTTGTCATAGATGGTGTATATGCAGAATCTACATGCACAGATACATTGCAGAATGTTTCTGGTGTGTCACTGATCTGTGTACTTTAAAACTAGTGTTAATGCAGCCTTCCATGATTTCTGTTGATTTAAACCATACACAATTCATCTGTTATAGCAACTTAAAAGGTAAATAGTAAGCCAAGCTTAAAAAACTGAAGATTAAGTAGTTACTGGCTTTGTAAGTTAGCTGCTGATCTCTTAAAGTTAATCTTTGTACAACCTCCTTTCATGGAAGCCTTTTTGGATGCTGTCAGACTACCTTTGCTGGACAGAAAGAATATGCATTAATTGAGACACTTCCTTGTGAAAGCATCCCAACTGCGGGCTGCTTGTGTGTATTGAGTGGTGTTAATGGAATTATTGCTCTTGTCTTCATAATGCGTGCATTGCAGTTCTACATATTCACTGCTCACCAGTTGCTTTGCGTCTTAGTCTTCATAAGCATATCTTCCTGCATACAGGCCTGTGTCAGTCAACTGGGAAGTGATGACGGTGGAAACAATGCACTTCAAGGTTAAGCTCACTCCCTCTTTTGTTCTTCCAGAATTTTAAAAGACATCTCTTAAGAGTGTGATGATTTTTTGTGCCAAGGAGCTTCCTGCAAAAATGGTGATGTTCAGAGTGTGAAAACTCATTTAAAGACTCTTTCAAGTTTTAATGCCGAAGACATTCCTTTATGCTGTTGTAGCTTAGCTGTCACAGTTTTACCATGGATGTAGTACCGGCAGAAGTTTCTACTGTGCTTACATGTAGGAAAAGAATGTTGCTGCATCACAGCACTTTACTCTACAGTTGGGCTCTTGGCTGTAATGCCTTTTTTGTGTAGTTTATATGCCCGTCCTTTGACCATGTGGGTTTTCAGTGTTTGTTTCCTCCCACATCCCAAAGATGTGCCATAGATAAGTGATTGTCTATAGGTGTTCTAAACCTTTGTGTGTATTCTATTAAAGACTAACATCCTGTCAAGGATTAGTTTGTCTGCCTTGTACTCACAGTAGAAAGATAGGGACCAGCTTCTCCTTGACTCTAAATTGGATTAAGTGGCATTTGGAGAATACAAAAAAGAATGTGCTTCATTCAGCTCTTCAGAAGTTTCAAAAATGTGTAAGTGATGGTGTGGAGAAGGCTCATATTCAAACATTTTTGCCCATCCCTAACACACACCATGGTTGACTAAATTATTAAATCACAGAATGGGAAAAACGTAAGGAATCAATTTGTCTCAGACATTGTGATTAATGGTTCTTTGTAGACTCAAGCAATTTTACTGTCCAAAATAGCCAACCAGAAATTAAGATCTTTGCTTGTTTTTTTGTGGGAATACATTCAAGCTACTATAAACAAAGTTTTCTCTATATTTTCAACATTCTAGGTTTCTTCATTTTCAAAGAATGCTACCTAAACCGAGTGTAGTTTTGGGGAGGATTTCTCCTTCTATAGATTTAACTTATAAATACTTTCTCAGCTTTTTGAGCTAACTGGCTTTTATACATATAGGTTGAGTGTACTGCATTCCTGGACCTATACTTCGTCATGCTGGTCTGTTGAAGAGAGCAAGTCTATATAAAGTCTGATGATCTGTCAGTGTATTTGCAGACCTAGAAATCATTATAAAGCCGGAAGGAGAAGCAGTTCTCCATGAATAGTATGCTGTATCTTACACAGACCCAGGCCGTCATGATCCATCAGAGACTAGGGAATATTTTGTTTGTTTATATATGCTTACAAGTATACACTGTCACAGGTATGTTTGGGCATATTAGGACTGGTTAACCTTTTCAGTCTGCAGTTCAGAGCTGCCTACTGAAGCTATCATTAAACTTGTTAGTTTGATTGTGTTTACTTATTTTGTGACTTTTTCAGTACCACCATTCCTTTTGTTTTGCCTTTCATGTTGTGTAGCCCAGTATTTTTCCTTAGAAACTGATTCTGTAATGTCTTATGAGCAAGCATTAGCATGCCTTTTCCTCCCAGTATGACTTTAAGGAGAAAGGCCTTCATTTCCATGGCCTCTGATGAGCCGTGCATTTTGTATATTTGTTTTGCAAGGTTTTTTACAATTCAGCCTCTTTCACTGCTCATGTATTGTATCCAGACCACAGTGTTCCATAGTTAAAAGTATATGCAGACAGCTCATCAGGTTTTGCCCCCTCTTATTGTATCTCTTGGATGGTGCAGTGGTGTAGCGGTTAGTGCTGTTGCCTCACAACAAGAGGTTCTCCAGTTCGATTCTTGGCTGGGGTGCCTTCTGTGGGGAGTCTGCATGTCCTCCCTGCATTAGTGTAGCTTTCATCCAGGTGCTCCGGTTTCCTCCCACATTCCAAAGACGTGCAGTAGGTGAATTGGACACTCTAAATTGGCCCTAGGTATGTGTGCGTGCGAGTGTGTAGTGCACACTCTGAGGAGGGTTGGGCCTCGGGCTAGCAACCCGACCCCGTAAAACCTGTACCTGCTACAGAAACGAGTGCTGAAGGGTGCTCGTTGCCCGATGTGCTAAATGCATGGGAGCGAATCCAGGGTCTAGGATTGTCTCTCTTACTGTTTGTAATGGTAAGATAGTTATTTACTGTATTTAAATACACTCCTAAACAATGCTTGTTAAATGTTATCCCTGTTTATCAACTCCAGTTTGCCATCAAAGCATTGCCATTTGATCTTCCTTAGAATAAACAGGGTCAGGTACATGAACCGAATACAAGTTTTGTGAATATCTTTTAAGTAAACCAGTATTTTAATGAAAAATTACTTTTTTTTTTTTCTTGTCCGTGAAGTACTGCTTGCATTGTAAAGTAGATGCACCAACTTATGCTTTTTGGGATTGTGGCAGTTAATTGATGTAGCAATTTGGTAATTTATTGCACAAATTCAGAACCTTTAATATTTTGAGATGAGTGTAACCATCGTGTGCACATGTACTACAACTGTGATCCTATCGATACTGTGGTGGGCCATATAAACTGAGGTGGGATGTACTCCATGTTCACGGTCTATCAGAGCACCACTTAATCCAGTTATTGACCCAATTTACTAGATATTGCATTTCCATCACAGTCCACTTTTGAGAAAACAGAATGTTGCTGATGTAATCAAAAACACTAGAAACTATAAAAGTAGCCTCTTTCAGAGACCCCCTCCATCCCCACTCATACAAAAGCATTTTTTGAAAATGTTATTTCATTAGTTACTAATGTTTCCAACCATGCTGATGCACACAGCTATTCCATTCTTAATTGTGCTCAGATTTTATCATGTATTCCTCATCTTTGTACTTCTCTACCATAGGGCTGAACCATCTAATCTGTAAACTGCAGCTACTCCAGTATTATAAATATAAACATGTTTTACCATTCCTCTCACTCATTCATCTTAAAACAACTGAAAACAGTTGCTCTTGAATCAGTTTGCTAACTTTAGTAATAAAGAATGTGGGCTTTTACAGTTCTACTAAATCACTCTTCAAAACAGGCTTTTGTCAACAGGACCTCATTTAGTTAGAAAATGGTATTTGTCTTTTATGTTTGTCAAAATGCACCAGCATTTTGCTTATAATATGTGCAGTAATAGGTCTGTCAAGTCAGCTGCATAGTACTATATGAATGCAGTTTGTGTGAAATTTGCATTTGCCCAGTAATTACAATTATTCATCCTTTACCCTCAGCTTAGTATAGATGATTATGATCAGGTGTTTTATCATAACCAGCTTGTTGTTCAAGACTTGGATGTCAAGAGCAACGCCTGAGAGGTGAATTTTGGCATTTATTTTGGGAACATATAAAAGGTTATGATTATTTGAAACTGCATCATAATTCTTTGTAGTGCATGGAGCTTTATCTGCTCCATATGCTCTCCATGTAGAATGAGAGGTGTTTTACTAGCTTTCAAAACATTTGAATGCCTGTAAAACACTTAAGTGCTGTCAGACAGCAGGCAGAATCAAATTTAATTGTAACCCTCTGTAGAGCTAATAGTTTTAAAAGCGTTTAGACTTTTCATTCTACCACATTTTCTTTTTAAGTGTGGCAGAGTAAAGTTGTAACCGATTTTAAAAGCTGTTTTACATTCTGCTGTCATTCTTTAATGACTAACACTGTCTGATATTAGTCCACAGCATGATCTGATCACAGTGGCCTTTTAGGGGTGCTTAACAAGTAAGGTTTTGTTAAACACTCATGCTCTAGGAATGGGTTTAACAAGTATGCCTTTTTCCATTTTCTGAGGTTTTTAATTGAGCTTCATGCACTGCATAAATGTTATAACTCCATAGTCGCAGCACCTCATTATAATGGAAATACCACACCACCATTACCTTCATTTTCATTGAGACAGAGCTTTGGCCACTTGTGCCACATCACACATCATGTGCTGCGTGACTGACCATCATGCAGAGCAACTACTCTCATATGAATTTATATTTCTTTGTTAATAAGAAACAGGTCTGTACTACTGATGGGCTCAGTGTTGACAGCTCTAACCCATTCTGTTTAAATGAAGATTCAGTAAAGAATTTGTATTCACATCGTTGAGAATTTAGTACAGTAAAAAAGTAGTGGAGACAAATTGCTACTCATAATGCTACTCATTTATATTTTAGACTAATTTCTGCCATATTGCAGTATAGTTACCTTTATAGAAAATGCAGGTAAAATTTTGAGTCTTGCAAGTAAACATTAGACTGTTTGAGAAATTCTCAACTCACATTATAGATCAGATCTGTGATATGTTGGTGTACTCCACAGCAGTATGCATTGTGGTTGGCAAGCCTTAAGAATTAATGCTGAACTGGTACGCATTAGACTGAGGTCCCTAGTCGTACATTCACTGTAACATTAAGCTGACTAGTTTATTTTGTAGTCTGAGAGTAGGGCACATCCATTTATATATTTAGAAATTCCTGTAGTTTTAATTTCCAAAGCTGTGGTACAATTTCTGTAAGCATTCTGAATGCTTGTGATAAGTCATACTAGCTGTGCTAGGTTGCCAGTGCTGGTTTTCATTCTGGCAGATGACTTAACTGTAGATTATAGGAAGAAATGTGACCTATTTCATTACATTTTTTAATTGCGCTAACCCTCCTGGTTATGTCTGTCTGTCCACACAGGACTGTATATGTGGAATGTTAAAAGCCTGTTCAGGTAACCATTTGATCAGTTTGCATCTGTGTTGACCAGATGTAAAGTATGAATGGCATTTATGATTGTGAATGTCCTTTAAAAGGTGGTGAGTATATGGTGTTTGGCTTCATGCTAGTTAACTCTGTTCTTTTAAGTTGGTAACAGCCAGCGACAGTGTGTTACTACACTTTGCTTATAGTTGGCTGGAGCTGTGATGTACAGGCAAAGGAAATTGAAAATCAAAGCAAGTAATGCAATGATACTAGGATACACTTTTGTATTTTTATTCTTGTATAAAATTATTTGCTGACTGTTGTTGGCCTCTAGTTCAGTCTGTGTTATTTAAATTCTAATATATGAATTATTTGGATTGAATTCATGTTTGGGGCCATGTTGTGTATGTATTGATGTACAGCCTTGAATTTGAATAATTATTTTAAACTATATTTTTCAACTTTTCTGGCTTTATTCTATAAATTTTCTATTTGGTCAATGATTTAATCATGTTTCTCATAATTTAATTAATCTGTTTTCTTTCCAAATATTTGTGCTTTAGATGTAGTTAATGATTTTTCCACATACTGCTTGATAGTTCTGTAATAAAAGCATGTAGGGTTCTAGGTGTACAGCGTTTGTCTTTATTTAAAAAAAAAAAAAATAGCATTTGCTTTAAATCCTGTTTGACTTACCATTGTATTCTATTGATATGACATTAGGAATTTTGTTTGGCAGGTCTGCTGCTAGGAGTTAGCTATCCTTCCACTACAAATGAGCTGTTTGGTTTTTTTTTTCCTCTGAAGCTTGTGTGGGAATGTGCATACTTAGTCAAACACACTGTGACTTCTCAGATTGCAGTAAGAGAGCCATGCACACATCCCATTAACCTGCTAGTTCTTTTCTGCTACCTACTTAGATTCGGTTGTAATGCATTTTGTGGAAAAAAAAAGTCCTGCATTTGATCCTGATTCAGCCATTGAATCGTTTGTTTTTGCCTCTAAGTAACAAGCTGTGCTCCACATAGGCATCACCTTTATTGTTTAGGAGAGGAGTGCGCTGTGAAGTAGTGCCAGCCGCATCAGAATTTCAGTATGGCCACTTGAAGATTTAAGAGGGAGAGGCTGCTGGCTTTCATAATTTGTTGGACAACTGGCTCATTTGAAAGCCCCCAGAACAGAGATCTGTGAAAGCCCCTTACAAAGCCACAGGCCTGTACCAATGCACCATCATAAGGTGACAGTGGAAGTGACTGTCCTGGAAGATACGCTTGAGTGATTTCCATTAGCTATAGAGTAGTATTCTATGTCCAGCTTGCAT
>NC_056746.1:426273038-426373038 GCF_019279795.1 Protopterus annectens
AGGACAAACTTTTGCACTCCACACGTATGGCCACTCTTCGTTCCGTGACCAATACCTCTATGCGGTTACTTTCCCATGCTAACGAGGGAGCCGCTAGAGCTGCAGGAGTAGGCCTAGTCACGAGACGCCAGGCCTGGCTCCGCCATTGCGATTTCACGGAGCCCTTCAAGGCGTCATTCGCGAACGCCCCCTTTGACGGTTCTGCCCTTTTTGGCAAGACTGTTCGCGACACCTTGGTCCAGAGCGAGGAGGACGGGAAGATGCTGTCTGCCGTCGGAGTCCGCTTCTCTGTGCCCCAGAGGTCCTACTCTAGGAACCAAAAGGGCCAGAAGAAGATGTGGTTCCGGAAGTCACAGCAATCCCAACCCGCTCCGGACAACCAGTCCTTCCATGGCAGAGGAGGACAGGGAGGACGCCACCCCAGGGGCAGAGGGGCTCCCAGGAATTTTGGGTCCAGAGAACCTTTCTCTGAACGGCCCGCAGCAACCCTGAGGGTTGCCCGACTGCTCCACTCTGGAGGCAGTCGGGGACGCTGAGCACCTAGCGGCATGGGAGTCCATAACATCAGACCGCTGGGTCCTCCGGATTATATCCAGAGGATACAAAATCCCATTTCTTCACGTCCCAAAACTAAAATCCCTCCCCGACGTTCCACCCGATCAGAGGGAGGCCGCATCAGCAGAAATTGGCTATCTGCTGAGGAAAAGAGCCATCCAGCCCGTCCCCCCAGACCAGATCGGATCAGGGTTCTACTCCAGGTTCTTTTTAGTGCCAAAAAAGACTGGGGACCTAAGACCCATTCTGGACCTATCCATATTGAACCTGGCAGTTCCCAAGGAGAAGTTCCGGATGGTCACTTTACAATCCATCCTCCCTGTTCTGGGAGAGAATCACTGGATGTGCTCTATAGACCTCAAGGATGCGTACTACCACATACTAATGGACAGACGGTCCAGGAGATTTTTTTTGCTTCTGGCTGGGAGCCAGTCACTACCAGTTCAGGGTCCTTCTCTTTGGTCTCACCACAGCCCCCAGGGTGTTCACCAAAGTGTTAGCAGTGGTTGCGGCCCACCTGAGGCTTCAGGGGGTGCAGGTCTTTCCATACCTGGACGACTGGCTTCTCACCGCCCCAACAAGGCATCTACTATCCTTGGCAAGAGACTCCTTTCTTCACCTAGCTCCCTGGCTAGGCATCATGGTAAACGTAGGAAAGTCCAACCTGGCCCCTACTCAGTTGATAGAATTCATAGGAGCCAGGTTAGACACGAGGAAGTTAAGGGCCTTTCTCACAACCGACAGAGTTCGGAATCTGCGACTCCAGGTGCGGGCCATCCTCCACTCCAGCTTGGTTCCAGCGGAATTGGTCCTGAGGGCACTAGGGTCTATGGCGGCAGCAATTTCTCTTCTCCCACTCGCCCGCTTGAACATGCGGGTACTTCAGTGGACGCTTCAAGTACAGTGGTCATATCTTTCTCTCCCCCTACATCACCCCATTGCAATCAGCAAGGCTTGCAAGCGGTCTCTCTTGTGGTGGCTCCATTCCACGGATCTCCACGGAGGCCGCCCCTTTTGTGCATCTCCCCCTCTTGCCACAGTGACCACGGACGCCTCCCGCCTCGGTTGGGGGGGGGCATTTTGCAGGCCGGACGGTCCAAGGCACTTGGAACGACTCAGAGACCTCCCTGCATATCAATGTTCTGGAGATGAGGGCGGTGCTCTTGGCGTTGCAAGCACTTCACGCCTTTCTTCCCCTGGGAACAATTGCGATTCAGTCAGACAACATGTCGGTGGTCTGGTACATCAACAAACGGGGGAACCAGGTCTTACTCTTTATGTCGAGAAGCCATGAGAGTGTGGGAATGGGTGATCTCCACCAACCGCTTTCTCATCGCAATGCATATTCCAGGTTGGTCCAGCATCCTTGCGGACAAGCTCAATCGCACCATTCTCTCCCCGTACGAGTGGTCTCTCAATGCTCAAGTAGCGAAACGTATCTTCACACAGTGGGGGACTCCTTGTTGCGATCTCTTTGCTTCTCCCTTAAACACCAAGTGCGACAGTTTTTTCACTCTAATCCCTCCTCCAGGGGATTCCCCGAGAGACGCTCTGGTGCATGCTTGGCCTCCCGGTCTTTTTTACGCATACCCCCCTCTGCCTCTGATGCTCCAGGTGCTTCAGATAGCCTCTCGGTTGGGGTGCAGAATGATCCTCATAGCCCCATTCTGGCCTCGACAGATCTGGTTCCCTTACCTAAGGTCATTCAGTGAATCCACCTTGGATTCTAGATCCCATTCCGGATCTGATATCACACCCATCATCAAACCTACCAACTCCGAACCTGGACAACTTGAAGCTGACTGCTTGGCTGCTCCAGTTCCACTCCTAATCAGGACTCCCGGTATCTCGTCCCCAGTTAAGGCCATTCTGGTAGCGGCTGATAAACCCTCTACCAGAAAAATTTACCACAGTAAATGGAAGCGCTTCTCCATTTGGGCGGAGCGGCAGGGTCTAGATCCCTTCACGGTTCCCCTTCCTTTGGTTCTAGACTTCCTTACTACTCTCATTAATGATGGTGCCAGTAGTTCCACGGTCAAAGTTCAGCTAGCGGCCATTTCTCATTACCATGTTGGTCATGACTCTGGGCCTCTTATGTCTGCCAAGTTATGTAAAATCTTCCTAAAAGGCACCTTTCTGCTTAGACCCCCTGTCAAGGTGGCGGTTCCACCGTGGGATCTTTTTTTGGTTCTTCAGGCCTTGACCGCTCCCCCCTTCGAGCCTGCGGCCACAGTAGATCTAAAATTCTTGTCTCTTAAGACTGCATTTTTAGTAGCCATTACTTCAGCCAAGAGAGTTTCTGAACTTCAAGCCCTGTCCATGAAAACCGCCTTACTTGGTCTTCCATCCGGACCGTGTGTGCCTCAGGATCAATCCCTCCTTTCTTCCTAAGGTAGCTTCGGAAGCGAACATTAATCAGTCCATCAACCTCCCTGTTTTCTTTCCTAAATATCAGAACAAAGGCGAATACAAGCTGCATTCCTTGGATGTTCACAGGCAGCTTCGTTTTTATCTTAACAGGACAGCTGGTCATAGGCAATCCGACCAATTGTTCATTTCCTTTGCCAAATTCAATCTGGGTAAACCAATTTCTAAAGTTTTTTTGTCACGTTGGATTTCCCAGTGTATCCTATTAGCCTACCAAGCTTCTGGGAGGTCCGCACGGAGGGAGTCCATGCTCATTCGACCCGGTCTGTTTCTACCTCAGCGGCCTTTAAGGCTAGGGTTCCTCTGGATGACATTTGTTCAGCAGCCACTTGGGCTTCATCTCATACCTTTATTTCTCATTACAAGCTGGATATCACGTCTAGAGGTAGAGCATCCTTTGGCTCCGCGGTGCTCCGGAATATCCTTCCATGATGGCCCAAGACTCAGGTAGCTGGGGACTCTGTCCCACAGGTTGCTGACAAATGAATTCTCCTACTTCAGATTTAGAAGTTATGTACTTACCATAACGTTCCATCTGAGTAGGTGGATTCATTTGTCTGCAACCATCCCGCCCTCCTATCCCCCTGGCCTTGTCAGTTTCCTGCATAGGATGTGTTACCCTTTGGTTAGGGTATTTGGTACAGGGCAAACTCGATCTGAGGTGATGTAGGGAGAGCGGGGCATTATGGGTGAGGGGAGGAGCTAGGAGCTCGGATCCATAGCTAGATAAACCATGCCGGTTCGGATCCGATATCGGATCCATACCCACAGGTTGCAGACAAATGAATCCACCTACTCAGATGGAATGTTATGGTAAGTACATAACTTCTAATTATAGCTGAACAACAAAAACCTTCTCCCAACTAAATCTTCTAAAGGCACCTCCAGGTTTAAGAGGTGTCGGAAATGTGAGAGTAAAACACCTAATTCTGAAGGCCATACTCTGTGTTTATTGTCTTGGGACGATCCAACACCAAGAAAAAAGTTCTATTTGTCATGGGTTTTCAACCCAAACTCTGAAAGGAAAAACTAATCTTGAAAGGTATACTCAAATCACAATTTGACGAGGCCATTTCTGAGTCCAGGTCTGAAGCTAGCACTTAATCTTCATCTCCTGCTTCAAAGAAAAGGCTTTCCTCTGTTCCAATGTCTTTGAAACCACCAAGGAAAATGGCTAGATCAACCTCTGTACCAAAGAGTTCATCAGCACCAGAGAGTTTATTTGGAACAGCTACTAAATTGGCCTCTGAACGTACAGCTACCTCTTTGGCACCTACTGATGCATCAGTACTGAAGCAATTAGGACTCCCTCAAACATCTTATTCTCCTTCTGTAGACCTGTTCGAAGAGGACCTCCCAAGTCCATTTGTGGAAGTGAGACCCCTTAAATCTCCTTCCACTGCATCTGTCTGATCTACTGAGTCTTTCAGAGGCAGATATGATATTGGTGGAATAGCTGCTGATGGTGAGGGGATTGTCCTCTGTTCCGAGCCACTCTGACATCGGGACCACTCATCCCTTGTCACCTTCATATTCTCCTCCAACTCTTGCTGAATTTTTGGAGCCCTCAGTTCCGACACACCCGGCTTTGACCGTCTCTGTTCTGGCAGCATCTTCATCTCCGGTTCTGAGAATTGCCTTGAGTTGCTCCGAGCTTTCAGCACTGGTTTCCACCTGGTCAGGTCTGAGGTGCATAGTACTCTTTCTGCTCCATCAAAGCAGTCCATGTCCCTCGGTGCTTCTGCCTTTGTAGTATCGACCCAGGCTCCTTTTCCAGGGGTGGCCTCCTTAGTGTAGGGTGTCACCTTGGTTCTGGGCTCCCATCCCTCTACAGGGGGGCCAGCCTTCCGGATTATGGAGAAGGCCGTATCTTTTGGAGACTTGCAGTTATTGCCGACCCTTTCGGGACAGATTTCTGCATCTCCTCAACCTGCGCTACCATCAGTCTCATCCTTAGGACAGCGGGCACAAAAGTCCCAGATAACACTACTTCCCCAGATCGTCCCCCTGAGGAAGTCCCTATGAAATGGTGCAAGAGGAAGCACTTAGACTCCCCAGAGGAGTCTTTCACTGAAGATGCTAATTTTGATGAAGGGGAAGGTTCCCCGAGGTCACCCCCTGATGGTTTCCTTTGGGGACATCCTAGAAATAATGAAACAGAGGGATGTCTGGTCCTCCACCCAAACTTCTTCAGAGGAATTAGTATACATGGAGGCTTTTTGTGCCCAACCTTCTACTTCTTGGATCTGTCCACCTACTGACGATCTCATTAAACTGACTGCTTAGCAGACGTGGAAGATGCCTGACAAAGCCAATCCCCAAGAGACCAGATCATATATTATCAGCTCATAAGGATGAACCACATTGGGCCAAAGGAATTCCCATTGACACCATGGCGATAGCTGCAGCCACCATAAAGGAGCTTGGAGGAAAGTCCTACTATCCGTCCTAACAAGGCAAGGAGTATAGGCCTTTGGATAGATTTGGGAAGCGGGTTTGCTTCAACGACCTTCACTTTAGGTCCTTGAATTATATATGGCGCACTTTACTAGGTTACAGAGGGATCTGATTAAAGAGCTCTGGGATATCATCTCAGGAGCAGTGGCTGAAGGGGTATGGGACAAAGTTACTTCTCAGCTTGCAACCCTTGAAGCAATTTCTAATGCGTCCATGAGGCTCATTGCTCATGCAGCTGAAGAGACAACTAGGGCAATGGGTTCAGGCATATCCATCAGAATGCATTCCTGGATGCGCTTTTGTGACTTTGCAGAGCCATTTAAATTGTTATTCGTCAACACTCCATTTGACGGATTTACCCTTTTTGGTCCCAAGGTAAAAGATGCCCTAGACAGATGTGAAAAGATTGGCAAGACACTTTCTGCAATAGGCATGCATTTATCCATTCCTCAGAGACCATACTGTAGGAGAGAAGTGGGAGGCTATGGTTTAAAAAAATCCAAAAGGCCTTTCCAGGATACATGAGACAAAGACTTTTTCCCCAGGGGAAGATGGGCAAGCAATGGGAGATGCCGCCCTAGAGGCAGAAATGGACAGCAAAACCAGGGATCCAGAAAGTCTCTCTCTGGTACTCCCTACCAGCATCCCTGAATGGGGGCCTGATTGCCCACCTCTGGAGGCAGTCAGGGGATGACTTTCTCTGCACCAGTCTGCCTGGCAAATGCTTACAATGGACAAATGGGTGCAGGGAATTGTATCCAGAGGTTACAAAATCCCACTACCCCTGAAACCTCAAAAAAAAAAAACTCCCCGACATGCCACCCAGTCTCAGGGGAACAGCAGTACTAGAGATTCAAAGACTGCTAACAAAAAGAGTCATCCGAAAAGTCTCACCAGACCAGAAAGGATCCAGCGTTTAGTCTATTCTTTTTAATGCTCAAGAAAACTGGGGACTGGAGACCCAACTTGGATCTCAGCCAGTTGTGTATTTATTTATTATTTATTTATTTCAGTTTGATTACCGGGGAGGTCCACTGGGCTTGGTGGCCCATTTTCAGTGGAGGCCCGGGGAGAAAAGCTGCAGCAGGAAACAGCCATTGAATTACATAAAAATTCAGATACAGTTGTATTACAAATAACAGCAATAAAAGAAATAAAATGTTAAATTCAATTGTTCAGGAGGAAATACTGGCTTATGGCATGAAATCAGGATTTACTAATTAGGTATCTATGCTGAGTATATTAAAGAGGTTAGCCAGGAGAGAAGTGGGATGATAGCTTGAGAAGTATGGGCTGGAGGGTGCAATTGCATTTCCTGTTTAGGAAGAGGTAAGAATGAAGATGTTTTTTGAAGATGCTAAGGTTGGTGTAGGACCTAATTGTGTAGGGCAGGGCATTCCATTTTTTGGGTAGGGTAAAGGATAAGAGTAGTTGACCTGCGGGGCACTTAGGTTTTTGTACGGTGATTAGGTTTTGGTGAGAAGATTTAAGTGATCTAAGGGGGGTATAAGGCTGTAGAATGTTAGAAAGAGCAGGGCAGTTTGTAGGGTGGAACAGTAATTTGTGGGCTGTTATGATTTGGAGAAAGTCAAGATAATTGGGGAGTTCAAGCCAGTTTAGGGAGTGGAGGGAGGTGCAGTGATGAGAGGAGGATTTGGCATTTGTGGCAAATCTAGAGATTTTGTTGTAGCATTGTTCCAGTTTGGAGGTAAGTGTGGAAGATAAATTAGTGAGGAGGGGAGCACCATATAGAAGGGAGGGAAGTAGGAAGGTAGAGGCAAGGGTAAGTCTGGTGTGAGGAGAGAGGAAGTGATTGTTTCTATACAGTAAGCCAAGTTTTATGTGTGTTTTTTTGATGTTTAGCTGGATATGGTCATTAAATTTTAGTTGGTCATCAATTATAACGCCGAGAAGCTTGGTGGAGGAGACAATCTCAATGGTGGAGGTGTTGTGGCTGGTAATTAAGAATGAGTCCTTATCTAGAGAGGATGATTTAGACGTGGTGAAAAGGATCTTAGTTTTGTTTGCATTTAGGGCAAGATAATTTTGGAGCATCCAGTTTTCGGTGGTTGAGAAGGCACTCTGTGTTAGGGCTTTTAGTTCTGTTAGATTAGGGGCACAACAGATTAAAGTGGAATCGTCAGCATATTACACAATTTTGGTGTTGGGAATGGCTTTGTGGAAGTCATTAATAAAGATGTTGAATAATAATGGGCCGAGTATGGAACCTTGGGGTACTCCAGTGGGGGTACGAAGGAAAGTAGAGGTAGCTTGGCACCTGTTTGAAAGGTAGCTGGAGAACCAAGAAAGAGTTTTTTGGCAGAGGTTGAGATTAGAGAGGTGGTTTAGAATGTGGGAATGAGAGATGGTGTCAAAGGCTTTGGATAAATCTAGAACAGAGGAGACTATGTTACCAGAGTCACGTGCTGAGTTGACAGAGTGCAAGAAGGAAAGAAGGGCGGTGGTAGTACTGTGTCCAGGGTGGAAGCCGTGTTGGGTAGGAGAGAGTAGTTGGTGTTTGGTAAGGAATGGCAAGAGCTGCAGGTGGATACATTTTTCAAGAATTTTGGAGATAGGGGATAGGATGGCTATGGGACGGAAGTTGGAGACGGTGCAATTTTTGCCACCCTTGTGGAGAGGCAAAATGAAGGCAGAACGCCATAGTTTGGGTACATAGGATTCGAGTAAAGACGTATTAATTAGGATGCTGACAGGTATGGCACTAGAGTCCGAAGATATTTTTAGGAAGGAGGATGGAATGCTGTCAGGGGCATTGGAACAAGGTTTTAGTTTTTGGAGAAGTTTCTTTATTAGGTCAGTGGATACAAGTTTGAGTTCGAAAGAGGGGCAAGAGATAAGGGGACAGAAGATTGAGCAGGGAGGGGGGAAGGTTATTGTTGGTGAAAGTCTTGGTTAGCTCAGCGATAGAAGAGGTGAAAAATGAATTGAAAAGGGAGGCTATTTCAGGGTCAGATTTACTGGTATCGGGGAGGGGTTGTTTGTTGTACCTGGTCTAAGGAGGGAAGTAATAGAATTCCAGAATTGTTTGGGATTTCTTGCATGGTTTTCTTGTAGTTTGATGTAGTAAGACTTTTTATCTCTAATGACTTGCTTTTTGACTAGGTTTCTCAACTGTTTATATTTAAGGAAGATTTCAGGTTGCTTATGTTTAAGGTGGGCTTTCCAGGTTTTATCTCTTTGAAGCATTATCTTTTTTGTGTCATTAGTGAGCCAGGGGGAGCTATTTGTTTTGACTCTTTTTGTTCAAATAGGGGCTTGGGAGTTGTGGACAGTTAAGAATGTAGAATTGAAGTAGTCAATGGCTTTGTCTAATGGTAGTGTTTTTAGGGGGTTCCAGTTGGTTAGCTTAAGAGAGTTAGAGAAGGAAGTAGGATTAAAGTTAGATAGGTTACGAGTATGAATGTAGTGGTGAGAGTGAGGGGAGGAGGGAGTAGCTCGAATGGCGAAGGCAGGGAAATGGTCTCCTAATGGGTCAGGAGTGACACCTGATTTTATAAATTTGTTTGGATGAGATACTAGGATCCAGTCGAGTATTGTGCCAGGGGGATTAGTTTTGTTGGGTTTAGTAATGGAATTAGTAAGTTCAGTGAACTTGAATAGGTTGATGGCTATAGTGGGATTGGCGTTATTGATTTTTCCCCAGTCAATATTTACTTCACCCAAAATGAAGGTTTCCAGGTTAATATTGGAGGAGTTCCAGGAGAGGATGTCTTCTAGAGTATTGGTATTGTTACCAGGGGGAATATAAAGGCAAATAATGCAGATGCTTTTATGTTTTTTTTATTTTTAGTAAACCAATAACAATTTCAGAGTTATTGAAAGAGGGGATGGGGTTAGGGTAGGGAGTAATGGACAGGAGGAGTTCAACAAGATGGTTCAGAAAACCAAATTCCGGATAGTCATGGTCAGTACTTCCATTCTTGAAAAAAAGACAAGTGGATGTGCTCTATCGACCTCCAAGACACTACCACATAAAAATGGAAAAGGGCTCCAGGAGTTTCTTGTGCTTCTGGCTGACAGCCAGTCATTTCCAATTCACAGCACTGCCCTTTGGCTCACCACAGCCCCCAGGGTGTTCATCAAATGCATGGCAGTGGTAGTTATCTCACCCAAAAGTCTTGTAGTCTTAGATATTTCCATACCTTGATGACTGGTTCCTCACTGCTACCAACAGGTGTCAAAACGAGCAAGAGATTGCACCATACATCTCTGTACATCTCTAGGGAAAACTATACATTTCAAAATGTCCACACTTCATCCTTCTCAATGGCTGGATTTCATTGGAGCCCACTTAGACACTGTTTTGGGAATTCCATCTCTCCCTTCAGAAAGGCTACAATGCATCAAATCCCAAGTCAGTCGATTACTACGGAACAAGGTCCCAGCAAAATTTTCTTCTTATACTCCACCCTCATCCCAGACCCTCTAGTCCCACTGACATCAACACTACTCATCCCCCCCCCCCCTTACCATACAGCCCATCTCTCTACAAACCATAAAAAAGTCTACTAAAACCATGCTCTCATGCCCCAGACAACCTTCCATCTAACTTTCTCAAGCTAGCTGCCAATGGCATCCCCCTTCCCATCACCATGCTTATCAACCGTTCAGTCCAAGAATCCTATGTACCCCTTCTCTGGAAGGAAGCGTTTATCATTCCCCTCCACAAAGGAGGCAACAATTCTGAAATTTCCAACTTCCATCCTGTAGGCATCCTGTCCCCTATCTCAAACGTCCTTGAAAAATGCATACACTTGCAACTCCTTCCCTACCTCTTAGATAATAAACTTCTTTCTCCAACTCAACATGGATTTAGACCTGGACATACTAGTGCCACTGCCCTTCTCTCCTTCCTTGACATCAACCTTGCCTGAGACTGTGGCAACATTATATCTACCCTTCTCCTAGACTTATCAAAGGCCTTTGCTACTGCTTCCCACAACCTTCTCTTGTCCAAACTCACTCTTCTCAGGCTCTCCCCCTCCTCTATTAACTGGTTTCCAGTTAGACAGAAAGCCGTCAAGTGGGACAATAGTACCTCTTCCTGCCTTTTCACTCCAGTAGGAGTTACACAAGGCTCAATACTGGGTCCCTTACTTTTTAACATCTTCAATAATTTTCATTGGTGCATTCCTAATACCAAACTTGTCCAATACGCAGACGATTACACCATAATTTGCTATGCCCAATTTCTCCCCATACTCCTGCAACTAACACAAGATGCTTTCTCTTGTACCGAGTCTTGGATGCTGAAAAATCACTTTGCTCTCACTGCATCCAGAATCATGATCTTTTACCCCATCTAAAAACACCTCTATCAATAAAAATTCCTTCTCCATAGTCAGAATAAGATTCCCATTGATTTAGTCTCCCATACAAAACTTCCAGATGTTATCATTGATGAATATTTACAGTTTGATATTCATATACAAACTAGTATTAAGAAAACATATCAAAAGCAGAGAATGCTGTATTGTCACATCCGTTATCTCACTCCCTCTTCCAAACATATACTGACTCTTTCCTAGCTCATCCCCTCTCTGTTCTATGGAGGCCCTCTCCTCACCAATATTCAATCCTCCCTAAAGTCAAAACTGTTATCACTGTGATGCACTCCACTCCTTGAACTGGCCTGAACTCCCCCACTCTCTCTCTCAAATTCAACTGTTAACTGCTCACAGACTCATTTTCAAACCCTCTAACTGCCCTTCCCTCTCCTCCATACTCACCTTGCATCATCCTGACAGACTACTTGGGTCCAGTAACCAGAAGCTCCTTGAAGTGTACAAACTCTTACGTGCACCTGGGCAGTTTATCCTGTCTTTCTCCCTCGCTTGCCTATGGAGTTCACCCCCCCCCACATCTGAATCACCCAAAACCACTACACCTTCAAGACCATGCTCCATTCCAGTCTCCCTTCTTACTGGGAATGCTCATGCTCTCACCCCACCTGACTCCCTCTATATAATTTCTGCTCCTCCATTCCTTTTTCTCCTTTCTCAAAACTCAGTTAGTGACTCCCTTCATTTCCTCTCCCTTTTATGCTTTCTCATATCTCAGCCTGTTCACCTTTCACTGTTGTACTCTTTTGCTCTAATTCTTCCTACCTCTCACTTTGTGAAACTGAGTGCATAAGTGCCTGCACTCCAAATTATACATATGTAATCCAAAATACTTATGTTTTAATTTCATTCAGTGCTTTGTTACAACACCTTGCTCAAATGTTATTCTCTCTTCTATATTACTGTGTTTTTAGTAGTTTTGAAAATTGTATTGTACTTAACTTTGTTGATATTTGCTGTGTAATTGTATATGGAGCTTTTCTCCTCGGACCTCCATTAAAAACGGGCTTATTTTGGCCCAATGGACTTTCCCGGTTAAACTGCGAATAAATAAAAAAAAAAAAGACTCCATGGCAGCAGCAATCACTTCAGTTCCCTTGGTGCGGTATCACATGCGAATATTGCAATGGCTACTAGCGTCCCAGTGGTCACTCATTCACCAGTGTCTCAGTTAATTATGATTCCCAATCACTGCAAACAGGACCTACTGTGGTGGCTACACTCCAACCAGATTCTCTTGGGTCGTCCATTCATTCTTCCCCAGCCCAAGCCATAGTGACCACGGATGCTTCCCAGATAGGGTGGGGGGCATTATCTGGGAAAGAACAGTCCAAGGCGTGTGGTCCCAATTGGAGGCCAACTTGCATATCAATGTTCTAGAGATGAGGGCAGAGCTATTAACATTGCAAGCATTCCAAGATGTCTTCTCTGTAAGGACAGTAGCAATTCAGATGGACATGTCGGTAGTCTGGTACATAAACAAGGGAGAACCAAATCTTACCTGTTGTGTCGAGAAACACTCAGAGTTTGGCAATGGGCGATTTCTTCCAACCACTTACAGCAGTGCACATTCCGGGGATCCCCAACGTGATAGAGGATACATTGAGCAGAACCATTCTCTTGCCTCATGAGTGATCTCTCAATCCAGTAGTGGCAAACATTTTTACCAATGGGGCCAACCTTGCTGCAACGGTTTGCCTGTCCTCTAAAAACAAGTGCAGCAGTTACTTTGCCCTATTCCCCATCAGGGGGAGTCGCCCAGAGACACACTCCTCCATGATTGGCCCCCCTTGTCTGCACTATGCCTTTCCCCCAATTCCCCTCATTTCACAGTTCCTAATGAAAGGCAAAAGTACAGAAAATTCAGTAATCCTCATTGCCCCCATCTGGCCTTGACAAGTTTGGTTTCCCTTCCTGTGACCTCACTTAATTCAGAAACCTTGGATTGTGGACCCAGTTCCAGATCTGCTATCTCACCCAGAGGGCATGATACATCCGAATCTTCAGTATCTCAAGCTCACTGCATGGCTTCTCCAATTCCCATGATTGCCAGGGATCCTTTTCTCTCTCTCCACCTGTCCGACAAATTATTGTAGCTCATGACACATCTTCTACAAAGAAGTTATACTCAAGTAAATGGGAACAATTTGCTAGATGTGCTGTTGATAGGGAGCTTGATCCTTATTCCACTCCCATCCACAAAGTGTTGTATTTCCTGGCTTCAATTTACCCGTCTGGTAACTCCACATCAGCAATTAAAGTTCACCTAGCGGCAACTTCAAACTTTCATATAGGACTGGATGGTGCTTCTATAATGTTGCACAAACTTTGTAAAGCATTCTTAAAAAGTCTCATAATGCTAAGACCTCCTTTTAAGGAACCTCTTTCCCCCTTGGGATCTAACTGTAGTTCTTCAAGCCCTTACTATGATCCCCTTTGAACCATCAGCAACTTGTAACACCTGTCTTGGAAAACTATTTTTGGTAGCTATCACTTCTGCCAGAAGAGTCTCGGAGTTTCAAGCTCTGTCATGTGACCCCCCCCTACTTAATTTGTCAAAGAGAGAGAGTCTCACTTCAAACTAATCCATTTTTCTTGCCCAAGGTGGTCTCCGAAACTAATATAAATCAGACTCTCCTTTGTTGGAAAAAAAAAAACTGGTAACTATAGAATGTGCCCTACATTTACTTGATGTGCACAGACAGTTACATTTTTATCTCCACAGGACTAAGGATTTTAGAAAACCAAAACAGCTATTTGTGGCATTTTCTTCTATTTAGGTAATCCGGTTTCAAAGTTTACCTTAGCTAAATGGCTTGGAGACTGCATCCCCTTCATTTATAATTCTAAAGGACTTCAACTTCCGAAATCAGTTCAAGCCCATTCTACAAGAGCAGTAGCTACCTCTGCAGCCTTTCATGCCAGAGTTTATTTAGATGACATTTGTGCAGCAGCCACTTGGTCTTCTCGTCATACCTTTATCACTCATACCTTTATCACTCATTACAAATTGGATCAGGTCTCAAGGGGAAGAGCATCCTTTGGCTCAATGGTGCTTCGGCATATTCTTCCGTGAGACCTCTCAAGGCTAAAGTAGCTAGGGACTCTGTCCCACTGTCAAGGATTGGGTGAAGATTGACAGTATCAGATAAAGAAGTTATGTTTTACCATAACGTTCCATCTGTGTTGTTGGTCTTCAAAAATCCTTGACATCCCCACCCTCCTTCCCCCATCCTAAGACTCTTAGTAGATTGAATGTAGTTCTTGGCTAGCTTCCTTTTTATGAACTCGTATCTGGCTTTGGTTTGATGTTTGTTATGTAACCATAGCTCTTCATGTCTGACTGCCATTTCTTGCCAGACTCAATCTGAGGTAATCACTGAGAGGAGCATTATGGGTAGAGCCTGGCTCGAGAGTTTGGAGAGTGCAAGCTGAAGTAAATAGCTGACTTGGTTCCGAAGCTTGGAACTGAACTCACTGTCAAAGATTGGTGAAGATAGACAACACAGATGGAATGTTATGGTAAGACACAACTTCTTTTTACATGCAGTAATACTTTTGTTTTAATATAGGCTTAAGACTATTAATAATATTGCTAGCAGAAGATACAGCAGCTCTAAAGTAATTAAGCCACCTATACTTGGCCAGTTCAGTTTTATCAACTATATCCCCACCTCTATGATCAAGGCTATTTGTAAAACCCTACATTTAAAAATATGATCTTCACCTGATTGTTGTATATGTCTATATAAAGCATTTGTATCTACCTTCCTACATATTTCAGGCAAATGTGAAGATATTCTATCCTTTATCCATTGATTAGTTTTTCTTATACAGAAGAAAAGGGGCATTTAACATGGTTAGCTAAATAAACTAAATTTTCCGTGTTGCATGTATCAAAAGGATTAAAGTGAAAATTCTATTGAGATATAGGATGAGTGAAACACCTAACTATGTTTATAAATCTGCAAAAACTACAGTTAAAGCACGGGGTAGTGGATTTGTGTGCATCTAGACTCATTTGTTTCCTTCTTAAATCTTTATAACATAGTAATTGTTTAATATTTTGTTCCTTCTAATATATTAAGAATGGTCTATTGCTCACAACTTTATTTACTTCACTATTTGAGATGAGTATCGCCCAATTCCTTCCCACAGTGCCTGTCTGTTGTATTTAGATGTTCTTTGTGTTTCACTGTTGCAGTCATTACATTTGGGTTATTTGCTTTCTGGTAGCCCTCAGTCAGCCCGATTAACAAAGTCTTGGGTCCTGCGTCAGTTGCTGTCTCTTCTTCCGTGATGTCAGGTCAACAGGGGTATAACACATGCAGCTGACGTCATTACATCAGTCTTTCTTGCCTGCAGTGCCTGAAGCAGAAGCAGTTCACAAGTGCCAGTCAGCCGACTTCTGAAATTTTCATTTTCGAGTTTCAGAACCGAAGTCTTCAACTAAAAGCAAAGTACCCCGTTGGGGAAACTTTTTCTTGCTCTAAACTGATGTCATTACAAGTAAATAATTGCATTTCTTGTGGAAAGCAAATACCTCATAAAGATTTTCATTTGTACTGTATTCCTTGCCTAGGCCCTTACTGTCGGTTTTGTGCCTTATTTAAACCACGATATATCCCTCATCGGTATATTTGCACTTCTAAATTTTTTGGTGCTTGATATAATTATCCTGATATGTCTTCGGTAAACCATCCGACTACCGACATTCCGAAGAAATGCAAAGATTGAGACAGGCCACCCAGTTCACCGGTACTCAGTGAGGTGCTTTCACAGCCCCTGATACTCGCTACTTAAGATTCACAGGCCTCTACTGAGACCCATTGGGAGTCCGGTATGCCGCAAGATGCTTCAACTGTGGAACCTGCGGATGTCTCTACCTTGGATGGGTCTGGAGCCGCTGTGCAGGCACCGGCTTCTGAGGGTGTATTCAGGCCTACTGACTTGCATATTAAACCGGCGCCATCTTCTTCAAGGCCTAAAACTCGAACCATGCCTAGAAAACTGATCCCCAGACTGCACGGTCAGGCCTCTATGCCTAAAGAACAAATGATAAGAATGACTGAAGACCTTATTAATTTAATCAGGGGAAGCCAACCTTCCCCCTCTGAGACCTAGGACTGAATTTGCTTATGATACTTCTAACCAGGATTCTGAAATTTATGTTTCCTCTGATGACCAGGATTTACCCTTACCTACCTATGAGGATTCTGATGCTGAGGACTCTACTCCCTCTGCCCCCCCTCCCAAGAGGATTTCTCTTTTGGTGAAACTTTGCATATTCTCAGGGAGGGGAGCTTTTTCGTTGGGAAAGTCAAGATTTCTCTGATTCTAAAAAGAGGCATAGGGATTTCTTGCTCCTGCCCCAGCACAGGCCTTTAGCTATACCTCCTGTACTGGACATCGTTGATGATGCCTTTTTGGAATCTAGCATGGTCCCTTACTCTTTACCTCCTGCTTCCAGAAAACCTGATAGATACTACAGGGTTCCTGACTCTCACAAGTTCCTTTTCAAAAATCCTACTGCGGATCCTGAAATAATTTCACATGGACCCAAGGCCATTAAAGCGATTACTACTGCTAAAAATCCTACCCCCCTCTGATAGAGACTCCAGGGCGCTGGATAGATGAGGTAAGTATACACTTCTGCAACTTTGGCCATTAGGGCCTTGAATTGCCAGTTTCATATGTTAAAGCATCAGCTGCATATTATTGGATTGCTTAAACAGAAAATGATGTTGACTACTGATTGTGCTGAAAATAAGGATTTACAGGATTTTATGCATTCTGCTGAACAAGTTGGTAAACATACATTGCAATGTGGTTTTGATTCACTAGAGGCATCTTGCAGGACTGTGGTAACTGGGTCTGTACTTAGAAAGCATGCTTGGCTTAAGGAGCAATCCTTGCCAGATCATATTAAAGCGAAATTATTGGATGCTCCCTTAAATCAGGGTCACCTGTTTGGCAACAAGGCAAAAGAAATTCTTAAAAAGATGGAGGAAAAAGCTAAATCTATGCAAACTGTAAAATATTTTTTACAAGTGCAACCTCCAAGATTTAGTAGGCATTGGCCTTCTAAGAATTGGTCCTTTCCTGCCTCTTCCAGACCTCCTCAGTCAAAACCCAGCTCCAGCAGAGCACCCAGGCTTCAGTCCCAGAGGACGCACAGGACTAAGCAGTGGGGGGGCCTCCACTTCCAAATTTGGGAGTAATAAAACTCCCCCTCCCCATGGTAAACTGCCTCAATGACTTCTTTTTAAAACTTCCAAGCACTTCTCAACTGACTGCCCCTTTGAAGGGAAAGATTGCACTTCATGCAAAGAACTGGGGACTCATTACCCAGGACAAATGGGTTTTAATTAGTGTCCCAAGGATACAGATTTCACTTACACACGTTACCAACACCAAGCGGTTGGCCAGATCTACCTCCAAAGCAGTGGGCAGAGGCCCAAAAGCAAGAACTCTCTCTTAAGCATAGGGACTATTCAATTGCTACCAGAAGAGAAAAAGGGACAAGGTTTCTACTCAAGATTTTTCATGGTACCCAGAAAAGACAATTCATGGCGTCCTATCCTGGACCTGCCTACTCTAAACAACTTTTTGGTGATTCCAAAATTCAAGATGCTGACTCTTCACCAGTTGCTTCCTATGCTAAGCAAAGATGCCTGGTTGGCAACACTAAATTTAAAGGAAACATACCTGCACATCCCCAATCAGGGAATCTTGCAGACATTACCTACGTTTCAAAGCAGGCTGCATGCACTGTCAGTTCTCTGCACTACCCTTTGGCTTATCTACTGTGCCCAGGGTACTCACAAAGTACCTAGCTCCAGTCATTGCATTTTGCAGGCAAAGAAATATTCAAATATACCAGTACCTGGACGATTGTCTAATTCAGGCAGAAAACCAGGACATACTTTTGAATCATCTGGCTTTTGTACAGAGGGTGTTAACTTGTCTGGGGTACACCATAAAGTACCCTGTCAACAAATTATATTCCTGGGAGCAAGCTTGAATACAACTTCCCAGATGACTTTCCTCACGCCAGAGAAACAAATTCACTTGACAACTTACTTCAAACTAGTGGTCATAAAAACCCTGCTATATGCAAGGCAAATACTACAAGCCTTGGAGTTCATGGCCTCCTGCATTCTTCAAATTCCATATGCAAGACTGCATATGAGGAAACTACAATGGTATCTAAAAAGCCTATGGTGTCAACATTCTCAGGATCTAGAAGCAATAATTCCTATCTTTCCTTGTCTACGCCTAGAGTTCCTTTGGTGGGCAGAGGCCTGCCACCAAAACAAGGGACTAACATTCACACTACCCCCTGCCGCCCAAACCCTAACAACAGATGCATCACACTATGCATGGCGGGGGGTGCACCTGGCAGGGAAGTGTATTCAGGGCAAATGGAATTTAATTCAAATGCACCTTCACATCAATCATAAAAAAATATTAGCTGTACAGAATGCTCTGATAGCCTTCAAGGATCACATTCTTCCAGAACAATTAATGGTAAAGACAGATAACACCACTGTTGTGGTACATGAACAGCAAGGGGGTATACATTCTTACCCCCTCTGCAGACAAGCCATGGCATTGTGGAACACAGCCTTGAGCTACCAAGTACATCTACAAGCTCAATTCCTGCCAGGAAAACTAAATACACTGGCAGATGGACTAAGCAGAACCCTCATGGACCCGCACAAGTTAAAACTGGAACCAAGGATTTTCAACATGTTGACAAGCAAATGGGGGAGCCCAGATATAGACCTGTTTGCCCCCCCCCCAGAACTATCAATTGGAAAAAGTTTGTGCAAGGACTCCCCACAGACAAGCTTGGAAAGTGGATGCTCTGTCCTTCAGCTGGAAAAACCTATCATTTTATGCCTTACCTCCTCTGTCTCTGCTCTCCAAAGTACTACTAAAGATCAAACAAGAAAAACCAAGGATGATTTTGATGGTACCCCCTCCTGCGCAGTGTGTCAAACTCTAAAATAATTATATTCAGCCTTCTTTTCTAGTACTTCAGTTATCTGTGCTTCACATATGCTCAAAACACTTCTAACTCCTTACATAAAGGAGGGTTGTAACAGCTTGATTTGTAAAATAATTCACTTCTTTCATAATTTTTCAACATTACATCAAAATTCAGCAGTCTGACAGTCTCTCAGACCATTTATTGTCTCTATTTGCTCGTTAAGCTGGTAAAAAGTTCCATCAGACAGAAAAAACAGGTACAGTAAATTTTTAAATTATAAATTTATCATCTTATGTTCTTTCAGGTCAAGAATGCTTAACTCTTAGTAAAGGATGGAACTTTGCACCAGCTCAACGAGCAAATAAAGTAGAGGCAATAAATGGTCTGAGAGACTGTCAGACTGCTGAATTTTGATGTGATGTTGAAAAATTATGAAAGAAGTGAATTGTTATTTTACAAACCAAGCTGTTACAACCCTCCTTTATTTAAGGAGATGGAAATGTTTTTGAGCATATGTGAAGCACATATAATTGAAGTACTAGAAAAGAAGGCTGAATATAATTATTTTAACATGTCTAGGAAAGAAAAAGAATGCTTTAACAATTTGTTAGACAAAACTGATTTACTGCTGTTAAAGGTAGACAAAGGTGGGTCCTTGGTAGCACTGGACAGTGCAAACTATGAAAGAAAAGTGAAGGAGTTATTGACAGATGTTAAATATTATAAGAAAATTGACACAAGAGAAGTAAAAAAGGGGTATGCAATAATAGATGCATGTATTGAAGAATGGTTCCTAACTGGAAGGATAGATGAAAGAGTTAGGAAGAGTTTGACAACTAACCCCAAATTAAGTAGAATTTCAGGAATACCTAAAACTCACAAAAACCTAAACAACCCCCCTCTATGACCCATAGTAGCCAGTGCAGGCAGTAAAACTGAGGGCTTGTCAATGTATGTAGATAAACATTTACAAAAAGTAGTCTCTGCTAGTGAAACGTATATAAGAGATAGTTTTGACTTCCTAAATAAATAAATTAAAAGAAATACAAGTAGAAGAGGACTTTCTAGTAACATTAGATATAAAATCTCTACACAGTCATCCCGAACGAAGAAGGGATGGAAATTGTGAGAACTGAATTATTGAAATCAAAGAAGTATTCAGTAGATGCAGTAGCTTTGATAATGGAAATGATAGATATATAGATATAATACTGAATTACAACTATTTGTCTTTTTATGAAGAAATTTGTGTACAAACGAGAATGGGGTTGTGATGGGTGCAGCCCTAGCAGCCAGCTACGATAATATGTTTATGAATGGTTGGGAAGCAGCAAATGTATTAGAAAGCGATTTTAAACAGTACATCGTTAAGATTGTTCGATTTATTGATGTTTTTATGGTGTGGAGAGGAATGTTGGACAAACTAGAAGAGTTCATTAAGTATATGAATGTGTATACATATTTAGACTTTACACACAATTATAATAAAGAAATTAATTATGTAGATATTACAGTATATAAAGAGAAAGAAAGTTTGGTATCTAAAATCTACAAGAAAGAAGTTCAGAATAATAGTTATTTACACTATTCAAGCTTGCACCCAAAAAAACTAATATGAATATAATAAAGGGACAGTTAAGAAGAATAAGTAGTCTAACATATAAAGATGAAGATTTTCTAAATGAGGTAATTTGCTCTGAGATGGAAGTTTGAGGAGGTATCCAGAAGAAGAAGCAATGAAAATATTATATGAACAAATAGAAATGAGAGAAAAAAGTAAAACAACAAATGAATCTTGTATGAAACAGTATAGGTATAGAACAGCAATGACCATACAAAATAGTGTAGATTCAAGAGCAATAAAAAGGGTGATAAATCATAACTGGGGAGTGCTTAAAACAAAGTGAAATAATTAAAAAAAAAATAGGTGAACAACCAAAGTTTGTGTAGAAGAGGGCAAAAAGTTATAAGAATTGCTTTCAAGCCAAACTAAATAAACCAAGGGAAGTAGTAAAGAAGAGAGTGATGATAAGATGCTTTAATTGTAATATGTGCAATTTTCTATACACAGATTCCTCAGAAATAAAGGTGGGTAAGAATGTGGTCAGAGTTCCAGGTGTTTTTAGTTGAAAATCGAAAAATGTATATTTAATAACCTGCCTGGAATGTAAATCATTTTATATTGGCGGAACTACTACAGAGCTATATAAAAGGATTTATAAGCACAAATATGCCATACAGAGAGGGGATGAGAAGAATGCCTTGAGTAAACATTATAAGCTAAAAAATTGTAAAAGATAATACAAATTTTTGGTTGTAGAGACCCTCCCTAGTGACACTACTGTTATGAATATTGAAGAAGAGCTGGGTTGGCTAGAATACTTATGGCAGGTTAAACTCAATGCCTGCTTCCCACCAGGTTTAAATGATTGAGATGAATTTGTTATTTGAAAAGAAAGAGGCTCAAACATTAGTAACACTTTTTTAAAAATATATAGTTAAAAGTATAGTGTAGATTTGTAGTATGTTGGTGAAAGTTAGTTTCTTAAATGTATAAAGTATTTTTAAATGTATAAAATATTTTTTTCTTAACTTTTTCACAAAGTTTTCTTAACTTTTTGGATGTTGTAAGAGAACGTGACATTTTAAAATGAATGTATTAGTAATCATGATGAAATAAACCATGTGATAATGGAAGCCTTAAAAATGGAATTTTCTGGAAGTTAACTTCAGTCTGAAGAAGTCTCTAGAGTTGAGACGAAAGCACTAACTGGAGGTGATCTTGTTTTATTAAATTGTGGTTACCTAAGAAGACACTGCTGTTTTCTTTATTTAGAATTTAAGTTGCCTTTAGCAGAAGGAATAAATGATGAACCTTTATCAAAAATACTCAGTTTTGTATCACTAAATACTGCACTAGATAAATTTACCACAGTATGTCCAATATTTAAGGTTTTTTTTCTGTTGCGAGTTGTTGGTCCAACCTTGGTGAAGGCAACAGATCCCATCTGATGATGTGCCTTTCTCCCTCTGCTCTGTTCGCATTTCTGACTCCTTCGGCTTTGCTCTCATGGAAGCTGTTGAACTTGTAGTAGGAACTTTAACTGAAACTTCCTTGTCTCTAATAAGTCACTATTCTAGTTTTTTTTTTTTCATTAGATGGTCTGATTGCTATATTAACATTCACTGCTGCTTTCTCACCTGAATTTAGTTCTTCCAAATGGGTCGCTCGAGAGTCATTACTATTGGTTCTTTCCATAGTATGGGTAAAATACTCAAGAGCTGTTACTGCTTCACCAACATAATTTTGTGATGAATTTCTACTTAAAGTTACCGTTATGCTCTCAACTGTTTTACTCTTACTGTGGAAAGACAGGGAAATTTGTTAAAGTTCCCACTGCAAGTTCAACAGCTTCCATGAGAGCAAAGCCGAAGAAGGAGTTGAAGTGCGAACATAACCGAGGAAGAATGGCACAACATCAGATGGGATCTGTTGCCTTCACCAAGGTAGGGCCAACTACTCGCAGCAGAAAAAAAAGACTTAAGTATTGGACATATTGTGGTTAATTTATCTAGTGCAGTATTTAATGATACAGAACTGAGTATTTTTGATAGAGGTTTATCATTTATTCCTTCTCCTAAAGGCAACTTAAATGATGCTTTAACTGGTTAAGGCTGTTTGTTCGGAAATTAGATTTGAAACTTATGTACAAGAATAATTTAATTGCAAATGAGAACATGTTAAAGCATTCTAGCACTTTGATTCCACATAGTTCTCCTAGTGTTAGCCTTTTAAAAATTGTGTGAAAATGATATATATAAGCTATTTTATTAATAGTAATAATATAAGTATTATCTTAATGAAAATGAGAGAAGTTCCTTTTTAAATCTATGTTTGAGATGACATTGTAAAACAGCCAGATAAAGAGGTAAAGTTGTTATGGATATTGAACAGTATAATGCTCTGTTGTATGATTTATTGTCAAATGTATTTTAAAAACATGGTAGAATTGAAGTTAATATTTATAGAATTAAAAGCCTTTTGTATGAATTGTTAATGGAAATGTCTATTACACCAGAAGTATATAGTTATATGTAGCTCATCCCATTTGTTCTTTTTTTATGGACTACCAAAAATCTATAAAAAATATTAGTAAACCCCCTATGAGCCTGACCGTATCAGGCTCCCAATGGGCCACTACTGCTATATCCACATATCTAGAGAATGTATTACACCCTTTGATTTATAGTAAAAGCTACATTAAGGATACTAATCATAAGCTGAATGATCTGCATCGTGTTCTTGAATATGCCACACTTAGTAATGTTGTTATGGTGACTTTAGATGTTAAGTCTTGGTTTACAGTTATCTCTAATGGGATAGGTGTCGAGTTTAATAAAGAAGTCTTATGTAAACATAGTGGCTTCCCATCTAATAAAATAGGGCTCATCTGCAGAATGCTGCAGATTGTATTAGAGAATAATGCTTTTTGTGTTTGCTTGTTTAATAATGAATACTATCACCAACGACTAGGGGTAGCTATGGAGACATCTGTAGTTAACAGCTATGCAAATTTAGTCTTAGCACGATGGGAGGATCTATATGTCTATAGTGAAGATACATCTGGGGTTGAGTTTTGGAATAATAGCATTGTATTTTATAAACATTTTGTGGATGTCTTCTTTTTTATGGACAGGGGAAGTTGAATAATTACAGAAATTTTGTTGAATATCCAAGCCATACAACTGAGTTTCTACAGTTTGAACTTAGATTTTCCTATGAAAAAATAGACTTTTTAGGTGTTAGTTTTATTTGCATTGATGATCAGTTACACACCATTATTTATAGGAAAAACATGCAGACTACAAGATATATACATGCAGATAGTATGAACCCTAGGTATATCCATAATTGTGTAGTTAAAAAAAAATTCAGTTCCTAAGAGCAAGTAGACTTAATACTCTAGATGAGAATTCTATTAAAGAGATGGGGAACATGGCAGCAGATTTTAGATATACACGCTACAATCTGAAAATGATAAAAGATGCTATGAAAGTAGTAAGTTCTGAATATTTTACATCTGGTAAGCCTTATTTATATGGTAATGAATATAGTCGTAGTGGAAATGCTAATAGTACAATTAGAAAATGGTCTTTAGACTACATAACTATGTACAATAGATGTACAGCCAGTATTAAATCTATAGTGGAACGGAACTGGGCGATACTCAACTCAGTGAATTAAAGTTGTGAGCAATAGACCATTCTTTATATATAAGAAGGAATAAAATCTTAAAAATTACTACTTTATAAAGATTTAAAAAGGAAACAAATGAGTATGGATGCACACAAATCCATTGCCCCATGCTTTAACTGTAGTTTCTGTAGATTTATAAACTTAGGTAAGTGTTCCATTCATCCTATATCTGAAAAGAATTTTCACTTTAATACTTTTGCTACACGCAACACAGAATATTTAGTTTATTTATTTTACATTTGTTTACTGGGATGGTCCGACTGGATATATGTCCATTTTCAGCGGAGGCCCGGGGAGAAAAGCTCCAAGTTAGTAAATTACATTACATTAGTAACATTTACAAATTAACATAGTTTACAGTCTTCAGTACAGTTACAAACATTTATAGAACATGGTAGGCAACAAAGTTTCACACAGATAAGGATTTTATCCCGTAACGAGCTCTAGATACGCCACAAAGCAAATTTAGATGTTATGTGATCCTATCTCGCCTACATTCTGACTGATGGGTTCGGAGCCGATCCCTCGGCTCCGACTCGGCACGCTTATGCCAAAGAGCGAAGTCTCTTATTGGCTGAGCTTACTATATCCCAGGATGCACCACTACCAGTCCCCCAGATCTCGTTTGCCGCTAACTAGCAAAGACGTGGTCTCGAGCTGGCTGAGCTAAGTAGTGTCTTTTCACTAACTTTTTCTGTCAGAAATTTGCTATTTCTTTAACAAAAAGCTGTTTTAACAGCTACTCTGTGCTTTTGTGTGTGTTTTGAAAATTTTTTGTGGAAAATTTGTGTGTGATTGGTGTTTGTTCTGGCTACAGGCTCCCTTGATCTGTAGGGCCTTCCCTGTCAGTCAATCCCTTTGAACCTTTAGGGGTTCTTGGATTCCCTTATATATTCACTGTTGTATGTCTTCAGTTGGCCTTATTTTAATTGCGGGCTGTCATTCTTAACGGCAAGTTAATCTTTGTAGTGTCAGTCTATTTCAAAGAGTTTTGTCTGTGAGAGAGTTACTGAGTTCTAATTATAATGTCTCAGGCTCCTAGGCCTTCGGGCTTTAAGAAGTGCACTAAATGTAGTTTTAAAATGTCTATCACGGATGACCACTCTCTCTGTGTATATTGTTTGGGCGCCAAACATTTGCAGGAGTCCTGCAGCGTGTGTCACGCTTTTTCCTCGAGGGTCCTCCAAGAGAGGAAAAATAAACTTATATTGAAAGGCCTTATAAAACCCTCTTTTGAAGAAGCTTTAGCATCCTCTCCTTCTCCTGCTAAGAAAAGGGCGCCTGCTCCGACCAGTCCGTCGGACCCGACCGCCAAAAGACATAGGCAGGCTTCTCCTTCGGCTCCAAGGACTTCGGAGCCGAGGGCGGAACGGTCTGCCTCGATGCCTCCAGTCTTGACTCCTCTGGCTTCGGAGCCGATGGCTGGGGCATCGAGAGGCGGGTCACCTTCATCGGCTCCACTGATCTCGGAGCCGATGAAGGTTGTCCGCTCAGACACTTCCTCCTCGGCACCGATGGAAACTGGTTTGTGCATTCCTTCGGCGCCGATAGTTATCGAGTCGCCTCGGAGCCGGTCCCCTAGCCCCTTGGGGCCGTTGGAGAGGCCAACTCGAACCCGTTCGGTCTCCTCTAAGTCATCGAGGATGTCAGATTCGGACATAGACAGGGTGCTCCAAAGACTGTTCCAGTCCCCAGTCTTTCAAAAATTTGTTTCTGCTCCAACCCAATTGGTTTCGGAGCCGATAGCCCATTCCATTGCCATTCCTCCTCCGATCGCTTCGGCTCCGTCGGAGCAGGTGCTGTTGGAGCCGGTGGAGATCCTAGGGTCGGCTCCGACCCTTACTCCAACCCCGGCCTTCGGGTCCGAGTTTGGCACGCGGACTTCTTCGGCCAGACCCGGGGGTGACGTTTCGGGACCAATGCTGTCGGTTCCGAGCCTCCCTCTCGGTGCTTCGGCTGCGGGAATTCCGTCTGCTATCATGGCTCCAGGGACCGGACACTCCCAGGATTCTGGGGGTCCGGCTTTCAGAGCTATGAGGAGTGCCTTGGCCAAGTCTTCTTCGGCCATCTCTACGGCTTTACCGGCACCTTCCCTGGGCATGGAGACTGGGTCTTTGGCAGTTCCCCTGTCCCTAGGCAGCGGAGCCCGGGGCCTGAGGTTACCCCACTGGGGTTCCCTCCTCCTGAGGGTTCTTCGAGTTGTCTTCGGAGGAGCCGCCAAGGAAGAGATCGTGCAAGAGGAAGCACGTGGACTCCCCCGAGTCTCTTACATCGGACACTGATCTTGATGATGCGGAGGGGTCCCCAAAGTCGTCCTCGGATGATGTCTCATTCGCAGACATTTTAGAGATCCTTAAGCAATGAGGCGGCTGGATATCCAAACCCCCCTCTGCTGATGAGTCAGTGCTTCTCAAGGCCTTTGGGGCTCAGCCCTCCGCCTCCTGGGTGTCTCCGCCCTTTGAGCTCCTGGATTTGGTTTGTCGGAGGGCGTGGGAACATCCAGATACTGTGGAACCAATGCCTTCTCGCCCCAACAAATTGTTGTCTGCCCCACCCGAGAAGGAGTTCTTGACGAAAGGCGTGGCTGTAGATGCCATGGTGGTGGCATCTGCTACACAACAGGACGTGGCAGAGGCTTCAACGTCCGTCCATCCTCCTAATAAAGAGTCTAGGAGCATGGACCGGTACGAGAAGCGCACCCTGACTTCAGCGGCCTTTACTCCAAGGTCCCTGAATTATTTGGCACATTTTACCAGACTACAGAGGGATCTGGTCAAGGAGCTGTCAGATTCCCTCTCAGGTAACCTACCTGAGCAGCTAGCCCAGTCGGTTAGCTCTCAGTTGGCTATCCTTACCTCGATTTCTAACTCGTCCATGAGGCTCATTTCATATGCGGCCGAAGGGGCGGGCAGAGCGGCAGGCACAGGCGTGGCTCTACGAAGACAAGCCTGGCTCCGTTTGTGTCATTTTGCGGAGGCCTTCAAGTCTTCCTTCGCCGACGCTCCCTTTGATGGGTCCTCTTTGTTTGGACCTAAGGTAAAAGACACTCTTACCCGCTGTGAGCAAGAGGGAAAAACTTTATCTGCCGTAGGTGCACGTTATTCCACTCCCTTTCGGCCTTATCCCAAGGCTAAAAGAGGAGGGAAGATGTGGTTCCGCAAATCACAGAAGTTTTTTCCTCAACAGCAGGAAGATTCCCCTTCCAGAGGCAGAGGACGGGGAAATTTTTCTGGGAGACGCCGTCCCAGAGGCGGCAAAGGGCCCTGCAATTCTGGAGACCGCGAGTCCTTTCGTGGCTCTTCAGCCTCCCACACTTCATGAGGGATTGCCCGGCTGTGCTGCTCCGGAGCCAGTCGGGTGCCGCTTTGCCAAGCACCAAAAGCCTGGGAATCTATCACTCAGGACAGGTGGGTGCTTCGATTATTGCCGGAGGTTACACCATTCCCTTCACACACTCACCCCCACCGTCCAAAAATCCCGGACCCACCACCCAGTCAAAGGGAAATTGCAGCCGCAGCTTCAAAGCTGCTAGAAAAGGAGTCATCCAACCGTCCCCACAGACCAGATCGGATCCGAAATTACTCAAGGTTCTTTTAGTGCCAAAAAACAGGGGACCTGAGACCAATATTGGATCTCAGCAAACTAAACCAGTCCGTCATGAAGTCCAAATTCCGAATGGTCACTTTACAATCCATTCTCCCATTGTTGGAGAAAGATGTTTGGATGTGCTCCATAGATCTCAAGGACGCCTATTATCACATACCGATACATCAGGCGTCCAGGAGGTATCTGCGCTTCAGCCTGGGAGACAGTCATTTCCAATTTTGTGCACTGCCCTTTGGTCTCACCACAGCCCCCAGGGTGTTCACCAAGTGTTTGGCAGTAGTGACTGCTCACCTGAGGAGTCTTGGATTCCAAGTGTTTCCCTATCTGGACAACTGGCTCCTGACTGCCACCACCAGGCATCTACTAATAGACAACCTAAAAGCCACCATCTCCCTGGGTGCTTCCCTGGGAATTACATTCAATTGGTCAAAGTCTGTCTTGCTGCCCTCTCAGCGCATAAGATTCATAGGAGCAGAGATAGACTCAAAATTGATGCGCATCTTCCTTCCTACCGAAAGGATTCAAACTTTACAAGGTCAAGTCCAAGCCCTGCTTCCAAGATCCAAAGCCCCAGCCAGGATGGTCCTGCAACTTTTAGGTTCGATGTCTGCCACGGTTCTCCTAGTTCCACTGGCAAGATTGCACATGAGGATTCTTCAGTGGCTGTTATCGACACAATGGTCTTTTCAGAATCTCCCCCTCAATCATCTCATACTGATTACAGAAACGTGCAAACGGGACCTCCGCTGGTGGCTTCAGCCATCCAATCTGAATCAGGGAAGACCTTTTGTTATCCCCCCTCCGGTGGCCACCCTGACAACGGATGCCTCCCAGACAGGGTGGGGGGGCATTGTCTGGGCAGGTTAGTTCAGGGTTCTTGGCTTCCAGACTAAACCTTTCTCCATATCAATGTATTGGAAATGAGGGCTATACTTCTGTCCCTACAGGCTCTTCACAAGTTTCTCCCTCAAGGCATTATCGCTATCCACACAGACAACATGTCGGTGGTCTGGTATCTAAACAAACAAGGAGGGACCAGATCTTACCCCCTTTGCAGAGAGGCCATGAGGGTGTGGGAATGGGCTGTAGCTACCAACCGTTTCCTGGTAATGACCCACATTCCAGGGAAATCCAATATATTGGCAGACAGATTAAGCAGGATGATTCTCTCTCCTCACGAGTGGTCCCTGAACGAAACAGTAGCAGCTCAGGTTTTCAGAAGATGGGGGACCCCGTGCTGCGACCTGTTTGCAACACCACAAAACACAAAGTGCAAAAGGTTCTTTTCCTTGACTCCGCATCAGGGGGAGGCAGCTACAGATGCTCTAACCCAACCTTGGCCAACAGGACTACTTTATGCCTTTCCTCTGGTTCCACTCCTCCCCAAAGTCATCCAGAAAGCTTCCCAATTGGGGTCCACTATGATACTAATTGCTCCGCACTGGCCCCGTCAGGTATGGTTCCCCTACCTAAAGAAACATGCTCTGGACGGTCCTTGGTTTTTGGATCTAACTCCGGACCTGCTGATTCATCAGTCGGGACGACAACACCAGTCCCTTCACACTTTGAAATTAGCAGCTTGGCTCCTCCACTTCCGACTTTAGTCAGAAATCACACCTTAGACCCGGAAGTTATTCACATTTTATCTTCGGCCCACAAACCCACCACTAAGAAATTGTACCTCAGTAAGTGGAAGAGGTTTGCTATCTGGGCTCAACTCAGGGCTTAGACCCTATTACTGCCCGATACCAGAGGTCTTGAAATTTTTAACATCCTTGTTTACTCAAGGATCTTCAGTCTCTACTATTAAAGTCCAACTAGCAGCTATCTCCAAATTTCACGAATCCATAGATCCTCCGTTGATGAGCAGCAGATTATGTAAAACTTTCATTAAAGGTGCAGTGCTGTTAAGACCCCCAGTTTTTCATCCTGCGCCTCCGTGGGATCTTGATTTAGTACTTCGTGCCTTAACATCTTCCCCTTTCGAACCGGCTGCTACATGTGAGTTAAAATATCTGTCTTGGAAAACTGCCTTCTTAATTGCAATTACCTCTGCAAGAAGAGTTTCAGAACTTCAAGCCCTATCTATCAAACCACCGTACTTGATTTTTCACAAGGATAGAGTATCACTTAGGCCTAATCCATCTTTTGTTCCAAAGGTTTGTTCTAAACTCTGTCTCCAACAATCTCTAAAGCTACCAGTTTTCTTTCCAAAATTCTCAAATGAAGCGGAATACACCTTGCATAAATTGGATGTTCACAGGCAATTGCGCTTCTATCTAGACAGGACTCAACAAATTCGAAAAACAGACCAATTGTTTGTGTCCTTTTCAGATAATAAATTGGGTAAAACCATCACTAAAGCTACTATCTCCAAATGGATTAGAGATTGCATAACTCAGGCTTATTCCTCTTCAAATAAGCAACTTACAACATCTATCAAAGCTCACTCTACCAGAGCTATGGCTACTTCTATTGCTTTTCATTCCAAGCTCGCTATTTCTGAGATTTGTGCTGCGGCTACTTGGTCCAACCCGCACACTTTCATTTCCAACTATAAATTGGATGTGGCATCTAAAGGGCGAGCATCATTTGGTTCCACGGTACTCAGGAGTGTTTTCCAGTGAGCCACCCAGGATTCAGGTGCTAGGGACGCTGTCCCATCAGTCAGAATGTAGGCGAGATAGGATCACATAACATCTTTTAGTTATGTACTCACCATAACTTCAGATGTTTGGGATCCATCTCGCCTACATTCCTAATACCCACCCTCCTTCCCCCTGCCTTGGAGATCAGAAGAGATTGAACGGTTTTGAGTTCTACTGTTTTTATCTTGTTTCATCTGACGATGTTATATAAGCAGCGTGTGTGTGCGTGCATGTATGCGGACAAACTAGATCTGGGGGACTGGTAGTGGTGCATCCTGGGATATAGTAAGCTCAGCCAATAAGAGACTTCGCTCTTTGGCATAAGTGTGCCGAGTCAGAGCCGAGGGATCGGCTCCGAACCCATCAGTCAGAATGTAGGCGAGATGGATCCCAAACATCTGAAGTTATGGTGAGTACATAACTAAAAGTTTATTTAGCTTTATCTAGTTTATTTAGCTAACTGTGTTAAATACCCTTGCCTCTGTATAGGAAAAACTAATCAAATGCTAAAGGATAGAATATCTTTACATTTGTCTGAAATACATAGGAAGATGGATACAAATGCTTTATCTAGACATATACAACAATCAGATGATCATATTTTTAAATTTAGGGTTTTACAAATAGCCTTGATCATAGAGGTGGGGACATAGTTAATAAAACTGAACTGGCTGAGTATACAGATGCTGTACCTCCTGGTATCAATATAATCAATAGTCTTAAGCCTATACTAAAACAAAAATAATATTGCATATAACAGTAGTTTAGTTATGCAAGATTTTTTTATGCTTGTTGCCTTCTCTTGATTTTATAGTACAGAGAATTTTTACAGAATATTTTTAGTATTTTTTTTAAATAATGGTTAGTAATGCTTTAACATTAACATGCATCTGCTTAAAATAGACTGCATGACACTTTAAATTATTATTTAATTGTGATGTCATTTGATTTGAAAGGCTGGCAGTGTAATTTTAAGTATATTTAAGTTGTATGTGAAACAACTCATTTTACTTAGCATTGAAAGAGTCTACTCGACAGCTTTGTGTTTTATTATTTTGTACTGTTAAAGTGTGACTGTGACGTCTCAGATCCTTGTTTATTTATTTTTTGTTGTTTTAATTCTGTGGGTTCCTGTTGGATCTGTTTAGCTGCTATCCATCTCTCAACAGTTCATATCCCAGCAAAGGTAAACCTGCTGGTGGTTTCTGAGATATTTCTCCATTCTGATTGCTGAGCTGTGTGGTCAAACATCCTTCCTAATATGAGTCTTCTGAGTAAGGCATCTTGGTGACTGACGTGCTTGACACTTGGGATAATACATCATCTCTGGGGCTGGTCACTGGAACAGTTAGCCATAACATTTGAATTTTCACACTATTTCTTCTGTTCTTTCACTGCCATAGTTTTAATAATCTGCATTTATCTCCCTGTGAAGGCTTGTGCTAGACTGCGACAGCGTACTATGGAACTGTAGTTGTTTGAAGCACTCATACATAGCCAGTTTTGTTAAGAGCCTTCAGTTTTTCTCACCTGCAGTTCCTGCATCAGAAATTACAGTTGTGTACACTTACCATAAATGTAGTTGTTCAAGTGTATTCACTGTTGCAGTCATCACACTTGGGTTATCTGCCTGCAGGTAGCCCTCAGTCGGCCTGAATACCAGAGTTTTGGGATTTCTGCATCAGTTGCGGATGGCTCTTCCATGATGTCAGGTCGTCAGGGGTATAAAACATGCAGCCGATGCCATTACATCAGTTTTTCTTGCCCCAGATGTCAGGACCCCCCCAAAATAGGAAGCTATTACTTGGTGTGGAACACCTCCAGTAAAAAGTAAATAGCCCTGCCATAAAAAATGGCCATAAAGAGGATAGGTAGAAAGGATATAGAAAACCAGGGGGGTGTAGGGAGGGAAAACAGGACTGCAACAGTGAATACACTCGAACATCTACATTTATGGTAAGTGTACACAACTGTACCACGTTCTTCGTGTTTCACTGTTGCAGTCTTCACACTTGGGTTGATTCCCAAAGCTGAGGAAGTGTGGAGGCAGTCAAGAGGTGTTAGGGCTGGCTAACGGGCTTTGTAAGGCTGCTGTAGCAAATCCAGCTCTGGACTTAGAAAAAAATAGGTAAGTGATGATGCTTGGTGAAGGTGTGTACAGAACTCTAGGTTGCAGCTTCCAGGATGTCCCTGGTAGGGACTCCCCTGAGAAATGCTGTAGAGGTTGAAGTAGCTCTAGTGGAATGAGTTCTGATCCCCAGAGGGGTAGGGTCTCCATGGTGCTTGTAGCAGAAATTGATGCAGTGTGCTATCCATTTGGAAATGGTTTGCTTTGAAATGGCCTTGCCCTCTGCCCCTGTAGCAAAGCTGACTAGCAGCTGGTCAGATTTTCTGAAAGGCTTAGTCCTGTCAAGGTAGGACCTGAGCTGTCTGTGCACATCCAAGGAGTGCAGGATCCTTTCCCTTTATTCTAAGGATTAGGGAAAGGTTGGCAAATGGATGGATTGGTTTAGAGCCACACTGGATACCACCTTGGGCATAAAGCAAGGGTTAGTCCTGAGGGAAACCCTGTCAGCATGGAAAATAATGAAGGGCTCCACCGCCATTAGTGCCTGTAACTCGGACACTCTTCTTGCTGAAGTAATAGAAGTAAGGCTGTTTTCCAAGAGAGGAATTTTAATTCTGCTGAAGCAGCAGGTTAAAAGGGGGGGGGGGAGTGTGAGCTTCTCCAGTACAAAGTTAAGATCCCAGGTTGGGGTGGGAGCTCTCCTAGGGGGCCTTAAATTGTTAGTTTCTCTCAGGAACTGTTTGATGAGAGGGTGAGAAAAGAGAGGAGGTTCAGTATTATAATGAGCTGAGATGGCAGAGGCATGAATCTTAATGGATGAGAAGGATAGGCCTCTGTGGAACAGCCCTTCTAGGTAATCAAGGATTTGAAATAAGTTGGGCACAGCTGTGTCCTTTCCTTGAGACTGACTCCAAGAACAATATCTTTTCCACTTTTCAGCATAGGATTTCCTAGTACTAGGCCTACTGGCCTCAAGGATGACGTCCAGCACCTGTTTGCTGAGGGATGCTGGTGGTGCATTTAGGGAATAAGCCAGGCTGCAAGGGTTTAGGGTTTGCAGCTGTGGATGCAAAATCTGTCCCTCCTGCTGAGACAGCAGGAAAGGTGTGTGATGTAGGTGCCAGGGTGCCACTGCTGTCGGACTGTGTAGGAGTGGGTACCAGTGCTGGCGTGGCCAGTCTGGTGCAATAAGGATTGCCCTTGGCCTGTCCTGTTTTATCTTGAGTAGTACTTTTGAGATAAGGGGCAGAGGAGGAAAGGTATAAATTGAGAGGTTTTCCCATGTAAAGGATAGGGTGTCCATCTTCCAGGCTCTGCTGTGAGGGTTCCTGGTGCAAAATTTGCTCAATTGGTGGTTTTGTGGGGGGGGGAGCAAAAAGGTTCACCTCCGGTGTTCTCCACCTCTGAGTTAGAAGTTTGAATGAGTTGGGGTCCAGTTTCCACTCCTGAGGGTGCAGTAGATTACTGCTTAAGTTGTCTGCCAGTGAATTTTGCTTGCCTGGCAGGAATTGAGCTTGTAGGTGCACTTGGATGCTGTAGGCTGTTTTCCACAGAGCCATGGCTAACCTGCAGAGTGGGTAAGAATGAGTTCCATCCTGCTTGTTTATGTACCACATAACTGTGATGTCTGTCTTTATCAGGAGGTGTCCTGGAAGGATAAGGTATTTGAAGACTGTCAGAGCATTCTGTACAGCTAGCATCTCTTTTTGATTGATATGCAGGGGAATTTGTTCTGGGCTTCATTTGCCTTGAATGCATTTGCCTGCCATGCATAGTCTGATGCATCTGTTGTCAGGGTTTGGGCGGCAAGGGGTTGAGTGAAAGCAAGTCCCTTGTTGTGGTTGCATGCTTTTGCCCACCAAAGGAACTCTGCCCTTAGACAAGGTAGGATAGGAATCACTGTTTCCAGGACCTGAGAATGTTGACACCAGAGACTGTTTAAGTACCATTGAAGTTTCCTCTTATGCGGTCTTGCATATGGAATTAGCAGAATGCATGAGGCCATGAACCCTAGGGCTTGCAGTATTTTCCTTGCAAGTAGCTGGGTTTTACTGGCCATTAGCTTGAAATAGTTTGCAAATGGACCTGCTTTTCTGGAGTGAGGAATGTCATTTGGGAAGTTGTGTTCAAGCTTGCTCCCAGGAATACAATCTGTTGGCTGGGCACCAGTTATGATTTCTTTTCATTGATGGTGTATCCCAGTGAAGTTAGAAGTCCTTTTACAAATGCCAGGTGCTGAAGTAGCAATTCCTGACTGTCCACCTGAATCAGGCAATCGTCCAAGTATGGGTAGATTTGAATATTTCTCTGCCTGCAGTATGCAATAGTTGGAGCCAGGCATTTTGTGAATAGTCTGGGTGCAGTAGATAAACCAAAGGGAAGTGCAGAAAACTGACATGCATAGAGTCTGCCCTGAAACATAGATATTTCCTGCAAGACTCCCTTATGGGGATGTGCAGATAAGCTTCTTTTAAGTCTAGAGTGACTAACCAGGCATCCTTGCCTGGCATAGGAAAAAGCTGTTGCAGTGTAAGCATTTTGAATTTTGGGACCACCAGAAAGGTGTTGAGAATAGACAGATCCAGGATAGGGTGCAAAGAGCCCTCTTTTCTGGGCACCAGGAACAATCTAGAGTAGAAGCCCTGTCCCCTTTGTTCTACTGGAACAGGTTGAATAGCCCTGATATGGAAAAGGGAAAGTACTTGCTTTTGAGCCTCTGCCCACTGGTTTGGAGGAAGGTCTGGCAACCTGCTTGGAGTTGGCAGTAAGTGGAAGTAGAATCTGTATCTCTGAGATGCAATGTTTAGAACCCATTGGTCCTGAGTAATGGACATCCAGTTTTTTGCATGAAGGGTGAGTTTTCCTCCTAGGGGCACAAGTACTTGGGCATGGCTGGGAAGGATAATTGGAAAGTCATTGTGAACTTTTTCCGTATGGTAGTGGCTTACCACTCCCTGGTTTTGAGGTGGAAACACTCCATTGTTTAGATCTCTGCATACCCTGAGATTGTAGTCTTGGTGGTCTGTTTCCCCTGGGTTTGGACTGAGAGGGACTGGAAAGGACTATTTTTTTGAAGGCCAGTGCCTACTGAATCTAGGTGGCTGCACCTGTAAGAAATCTTTGACGGTTTGCATAGATTTAGCTTTTTCTTCCATCTTTTTAAGAACTTCTGCTTTTTTGCCAAATAAATGCTCCTGATTTAATGGAGCATCTAGTAATTTTGCTTTGACATGATCAGGCAAGACTTGTTCCTTTAGCCAAGCATGCCTTCTTAGTACAGACCCAGTGACAGCAGCCCTGCAAGATGCTTCTAAGGCATCAAACCCACACTGCAAAGTATGTTTACTAACTTGGTTTGCAGAATGAATTAACTCTTGTAAATCTTTATTTTCTGCACAATCTGGAAGTAACACAATTTTTTGTTTAATTAGTTCCATAATATGTTGCTGGTACTTCAACATGTGAAACTAGCAATTCATAGCCCTGATGGCAAGAGTTGCAGATGTGTATATCTTCTTACCCCATCTGTCTAAAGCTCTAGAATCCCTGGCTGAAGGGGGTAGGGTTTTTGGCTGTAGTAGCCTTAATGCTTTTACGTCCCTGGGAAATGGTCTCTGGATCCGCAGTAGGATTCTTAAAGAAAAATTTGTGAGAGTCAGGTACTCTGTAGTATCTATCAGGTTTTCTAGGAGATGGTGGTAAGGTGTCAGGAGTAAGACTGGACTCCAAGAAGACATAATCTACAATATCCAGGACGAGGTATAGCTAGAGGCCTATGCTGAGGCTAATCTAAAAATTCCCTGAGTCTCTTTTTGGACTGAGGATAGTCCTGACATTCCCAGCAGAAATGCTCTAAGGTATGCAAGGTTTCGGCAAAAGAGAAATCCTCTGGAGGGGAGGTAGAGGGAATGGATTCCTCTGCATCGAGTCCTCATAGGTAGATAAGGGTATGTCCTGGTATTCAGAAGGGTCAGAGTCAGACTCCTGGTCTGTAGAATCAGAAGGAAATTCAATTCTTTATCTTTTGGCAGGGGAAGGCTGGCTTCCTCTAATTAGACTAATAAGGTCTTCAGCCATTCTAAGCATTTGTTGTTGTGGCATGGGAGCTTGAGCGTGCACTTTGGACGTCGTTTTTCTAGGCATAGTGTGGACTCTGGGCCTGAGAATCTCTGTAGTTTTAGTTGGAAATTAAGTCGGTTTAATATGAATATCGGTAGGTTGGAATACACCCTCAGAAGCCGGTGCCTGCACAGCGGTTCTGGACCCATCCAAGGTAGAGACATCTGCAGGTTCCATAGTCGAAGAAGCATTTCGTGGCATACTGGACTCCGACTGGGTCTCAGCAAACACCTGCCAATCTGTAGAAGCGGGCATCAGGGGCTGCAAAGGTGCCTCACTGAGTACCGGTGGACTGGCTTCTAGCTTAGAGGAAGCGTCGTTGGCAGTTTTTGACCTATACAGTCTGTCTCTGTCTTTGCGCTTTTTCAGAAGATCAGTAGTTGGATGGCTTACTGAAGCTATTTCGGAATACGGAGAACAAGAACGAAAGAATTTAGCTACAAAAATAGCTCGACGACGAATGGTTCAGGTGTTAAGGCACAAAACCGACAGCGAGGGACGTCGTGGTCTGGGCCTAAACAGGTGACGCAGTAAGAATGAAAATCTCTGAGAGATATTTGCTTTCCACAGGGAAGACAGTTGTTAATTTTTTCTGACATCGGTTAGAGCAAGAAAAAAGAATCCCCAATGGGGTAATTAGCTTTAGAAGACTTCAGGTCTGAAACTTGAAAAAAAGAAAATTTCAGGTAGAGGCCGACCGGCACTTACAAACTGCTTCGGGCTCCTTATCGGCAAGAAAGACTGGTGTAATGGCGTCGGCTGCATGTGTTATACCCCTGATGACCTGACATCATGGAAGAGGCGACAGCAGCCGATGCAGAAATCCAAAGACACTGGTATTTGGGCCAACTGAGGGCTACCTGCAGGTAGATAACCCAAGTGTGATAACTGTAACAGTGAAACACGAAGAACATCCAGAATAATCTTATCTGTTTAGGGTGTGATGCTTGTAAACCATTTATTTTCAGCTTTAATGAATCTTCTGTAGTTCTGTTTATGGTTCTAAATTCTTAAGTTATCCACTTTCTTCATCAGAGCCAGAATAATTTAATCCATGTAATGTCTCACTTTTTCATCCATTGGTCTTAACAGGCCTTCAGTCAGACTTTAATAAAACATTAAACTGTGATTTTACTAACTGATGGCCAGTTCTGAATATGCCAAGTATCCGTTGCTTTATGAATAATGGCTGTCAGGACTTAGATAAATGAGAGAGAATAATGTAATAAAGCTTGGCAAAGATGAATCATCAAATGATGTAACAAAATGCTTGAAAATGCACAAATCCTTCAGTTCTCTCTTTGATTATGGAGAGGACAGTCTAAATGACAAGCAATATGCAGTTAAAATATCAAAATCTTCATAGACTTTAGTGCTGTCAAAAAATAAGAACTTCTCAATACCTTCATCGGTACCTCTGATGATTATCTCATGTAATCTTAGTTGAATAGTGGTCTGAGAGGTAGATGAACCTAGGATTACAGCCCTTTACCCAGGCTAAGCCCATCATGATTTTATCTGACATTACTACTCTTTTAATGCAGCCTTCCTGTGATGGTAACATCTTTGTAAGGATGTACTTAATTTAGTACCAGAAACTGTGATGAATCAGCAAAGATCTATGTTGATACCTATGGCAGTTATAGCTGGAACACAGAGGACTTCAACTGGTATCTGCAAAGTATTATGATGGTTAAAATAATCTTTCCCTAACCCAGTGAAGTGGAACATTTTGTATGATGCAATTGCATTCTACTGCTTTAAAGGATCTTCGTAAGGGGGATTCATTCCCATGATTTTTCAGCTCATCAGAATTCTGATAGAAAGAATTCTGTTAGACTTCCAAATGGGTGCACACTTAGCATAATTTCAGCTCTCCCAGTGTGTAAACAGAAACAGAGAAAAAGGAGTATCATTTGTGTGTGTGTGTGTGTGTGTAAAATTCATTTACTGGCTAGTAAATACACTGCCTGGATGCCAGCAAAGAAGAAATTTGGAAAACCTGAAAGAAAATCAACTAGAGACGGTGAAGAGAAATCACTGAGAAGGATTTCCAGCTGTTCAGCAAAAAATAGTTCACACTTCAGCATTGGTTCAAGAGATGGCTTCCAGTAATTTAGAGGAAAAATAAATTAAATGTACTCAGAGACTATTAAAAGAAAAAATGAAGGAATAAATCAATTAAAGAAAAAAGCCTAGAAAAATAGAAGAAGCTTTAACTAGCCATTCAGATAAACTGATAAAACTACAAAAATCAGAGGTTTTCATGGAGAGAAAGCTGGCTGAATATGAGGTGTCTGGAGAAGAACTTTTTAAAACAACAGAGACGATGGAGTGTGCAGAGAAAACCTGAGATTTTCTTCTTTACTAGAGAAACTTGAAGGAAGACTGTATTCATTTAATGAAAACATAAATAGGCAACAGGACTGGTATTCCACAAGAGAATATGTTAATTGTAAGGGCACACTGAGTATATGATCCATACCTTGCCATGAGAGAGCAGCCAGCCCAAGACCTATATTATTAAAAATCCAATCAAACCAGCAGAAAGAGTTGATCCTGACAAATAGTGGCAGAATGACAAAATATTAAAAATTGGAGACAACAGAATGTTTATAGAAAATCATTATTTACTGTACACCAGTGAAGAGAAGCAAATTTAATCCCTGCAATCAGGGAATGTTGAGAGGCAGGTATAAGACTCAAGCAGAGTTTATTTTATTTATTTATTTTACATTTGTTGACCGGGCTAGTCTAACTGGATACATGTTCATTTTTGGTAGAGGCCGAGTGAGAAAAGCTCCAGCACACACAATTACAATATAGAATGTTGCTACAGTACAAGCATAACACAGCTGATGTTAATAAAATTATAATACTTATAATAAACAACACAACAGTAAAAGGTTTTGTAGATAAAAAGATGTTAGTATTTACATATATACATAGATTTAAATTGCAAGGTCATGGTCTCTCTGGTTCTTTAAGGATAAGTCTGGAGTTAGTACAGGAGAGTAAAAGATGAAGAGTATCCATTAGTATAAAGAACATGAGTTAGTCAGGGTTAGTACAAGAGCATAACCAATGTGTTCTAAGATAAAGTTTTAGTTTGTTTAAAAAGTGTTATTGAAGACAGTGATAAAAGTTCAGTGGGTAGTAGGTTCCAGTGCTTTCCAACAGTATTAGAGAACAGAGTCTCTCCTGCCAAGTTGTTGGATCTGCTTGTGCAAACGTAGTTTATTTGAGGAGCGTAAGTTTTTAAGATTGTTGTAAGGGGGTAATGAGGCTAGAGAGTACTGGAGTATTTGAAAGTTGATACAGGGTCTTATGGGCAATAGCAAGCTGGTGAAATTGAAGGTGATTTTTTTCTGGAGGATCAAAGTAATTTTTTGATGCAGAATAGGCTGAGGAGGAAATAAAAAAAAAAAAAAAAAGGTTTATCCAACAAAAAGTGAGTCAGAAAGCAGAAGGGGGACTCTGCTTCTCATTCACAGAGTGACTTTGCATGTAAAGTCTTTTCCAGTGGTCCAAAGGAAAATGTTTGAGAAGCAAAAAATCACAGGAGCTGACTAGAAGAATTAGCAGCGTCTTGAACTTGAACCAGAGTCTGTTCTTAGGAGATGGAGATGAACAGGAAGAAGACAAGCTACTCTAAAATTAGTGAATAAATGGAAGAGTATAAGTCAATGTATCATATTTGTGAAATATGGTTGTGCAAGAAAAAGTGGCTGAAAAATACTGGGCTTTTGTTGACCCTGTTAAACGTTTGGGTGGATTGTAAAGCATAATCCCCAGTTTATACCATTAATATTTAAAAGGAAATTAAAGTGGGAAAAACTAAGTAAAACTGTTTTTGTTCTTGTTAGTATTTCTATAAAACATTTAATATAAGCTGCATGTTATATACAGTAAAACAGTTTTGTGTAGTCTGCAGTAGTTTAAATGTGGGAGAATCTTTTCATTGACTTGTGTTAAAGATATCAAAGTAAACAAGTACTTTTTTAATTACAAAAATATAGGCTTTACAGTATAATGATATGCCTTGGACAAAAGTAAGTGTAATGTTCATATGCTGTGATCTTGGGCTGCTGGGGTGGAATGTAAACATGGAGTTGTTATATGTAGAACTGGGATATTTTCTCTTATTTTACAATTGTAAATGTCTACATTACTACCTTTGGCTTAAGTTGTCAACAGGTGTTTTTGTAAGCATGTAGGGCTTAAAAATAAGACTAACTTATGAAAGCTATGATAATGTTAAGCTTCAAACAAGCTAATATCTATGTAGTTTTTTCAACTGACAAATGTTCAGTGAAGCCCAGATGTCTTGCTGAGGGAAAGCTATGTATTCCTTTCTGAGTGAAATTTACAAAGGCTCATTGCTGAGTACATTTCATTGGAAACTGTCTGCAGGTTCAAGCAGCTAATCTTGGGAATTCTGAGTTCTTTCCTGAGGGAAATGCAAAATGTAAGGGTACAATGGCAAGCAGTTCAGTGAAAATTTGAAATTATGGTGAATAAGAGGCAACAACCTCCCTAGCAGCCTTAATAATTTAATGCAGTCAGCAGAACAGTGTACAATTTAGTTTTATTTCAAGACAGCCAGTGCACCTTTTCTTGAGGCTAAAATTTGTTTTCTGAAAGTATACAAGCTGTTTTTTCATATCTGAGAGGGTAAGAGAGAAGAAAAGAACAGACAGCAATCAGTGTAAGTGGGAGCTCAAGCTGTAGCAAGGGTAACCTTAATTTTGGTTAGATAATGCCTGTAGATGCAGCTGTCCATTTGGGACGGTTGTTCCCTTCTGGAGGATTAAACTTCATGTTTTGAAGATGTACATAGTTTTGTCTATTCCAGGTTAATACAGTTATGGGGGTTGTACTTACTTTTTTGTTTGATGGTTTTCATTAAAATAAAAAAGTCTTGAAAATGTATCATAGGTACAAATGGAGATGAGAAGAAACTGTACAAAAGATCAGCCTGCCAGACATTAGGATATGCCTGTAACACAAACACTGGAAATGCACATTCAAAAGAACTGTAATGTATAATATGTGGGAAAAGTAGTAGTACAATTTTTTGAACATCACAAAACCCACTGTTCCGAATATTAATGGACTTCCTAAGATTCATAAGGACCTTCATAACCCTCCACTACGGCCTATAGTAGCAGGACAAGGGTGGGTGACAGAAACAATGTCACTATTTGTGGAGAAAGAATTGAGAACTATTTTAAAATATTTTGATACAGTTATGCAGGATACTGGTGACTTCTTAAGAAAGATAAATCAAACCATGAATAACATTACGGATTATGACTACCTACCTGTGATCACCCTAGATGTGAACAGTTTATTCACTTCCATTCCCAACGAAGCAGGCGTAGAAGCTGTAAGAAAGATCTTAAGCCACAAAAAAACTGTTAATGAAACCAATAGGATTTGTGCTTTATTAGATTTAATACTGGAAAATAATTATTTTGTGTATGGTACATCAATCTATTGGCAAAAATGGAGGGTAGCCATGGGCACCCCTTGTACGAACAGCTACTCAAATCTTGTGCTTGTAGACTGGGAATTGGAGCATGTATTGAACTCAAATAATCCATGGTATGAATGCATCAAATTTTATGGTTGATTTCTGGATGATCTTTTTATTTTATGGGAAGGAACTGTACCACATTTTGAATCATTCCATCAATATCTAAATAGGACTACTACTTTTCTAAGCTTTACAGCAGAACACTCTCATAATCAAGTTGCATTTTTGGATGTGAATGTTATTCTTAACGAAAACATGTTGGAAACCGAATTACACCGAAAAAATACATGGAAAAAATCATTACTTGTTGAAAAGTAGCATGCATCCTAAACATGTCACTAAAAATATGCGAAATGAAACACAAAGAATACATAAAAGATGTAGCAAAGATGAGACAAGAGAAAGGAAATTTTGTTTCTACAACAAAACCTAATAGAGAGGCTATAATGAAAAAGATGTGAATGTTCAAGAAGTTATCCCAAAGAAAAACAAGACAGAAGACAGAACCACCAGAGTGATGTTAACTTACAGCACACAGACAACACAAGTTAAATCCATAATAAAGCAGTTTTGGCCAATCCTCATCCAGGATGCCAAGATAAAAGACATTGTAGGTGAAACACCATGCTTTGGCTACAAGAATAAGAAAAATTTAAAGAGGTTACTTTGCACAAAGGATGGGTTTAGCAAACATAAAATCGTTGGACATAAAGGCACATTCAAGTGTGGCCACTGCACAGCATGCCCACTGATTGACTGTAATAATGAATTTGAACATCCAAGGACAAAGAAGAAATGCACCTTTAATGTCAAAGCCACTTGTATAACCCCCAATGTGGTATACATGGCTACCTGTAAACTATGCCCTGCATTCTATGAAGGAAAAACTAATCAGATGTTTAAAAATCACATTTTGAGACATCAGAGACATTACCAATAAAGATCCACATAATGCTTTAGCAACGCATGCTGAAAGAAATGTCGGTCATTCTTTCACTTATAAGGAGATAGAGAATGTATATAGTGAAATAAGGAAAGGCGACATTGAAAATATTACTGAATGCAGGGAGAGTAAGTGGATTGTGAACCGCCGTGCTGATATTGAGCCAGGCTTGAATAGCATCATCCCACTGAAACCTATACTAAAAGCTAGACGACCAACTATCCGCTAACATGGAGGTGTGTCTGGCTTAATAATTCATGACTGGTCACACCCCTCAAAAGCAAAATGTATAGGAAATGGAACACCCCCAGCTGAGAGGAAAGAGGATTGGTGCATTTAAACAGCTGATTGACAATGTGATGATTGAATGATTGTCTCAACAGTAAAGGAAGCAAACTATAAAAAGGAACTTCCAGTCCCAATCTCTACGATCGGAAGAAGATACTGAAAGCGCTTATCGTTTGGAATACATAGGGACTGTTTTATTCTACATCAAGATTTTAACTTGACATGAAGATTTTAATTTTTCCTACAATAAAAGGATTTTAACTGCCATTAAAGCTAGAAGCTTTTATTTGATCTGTTAGACTGGTTAAGCTGTTATCACAGTTCATCACAGTCACATAGCAGCTACTACATCTTCAGTGTGGATACTTTGTATATCAGACCAAAAAGATTGGATACTTTGAAGCCATCATAAGACTGGAAACTTTGGAGCCATCATTTCGCTATGGTATAACTGCATTCACAGGGTGAATATCTTGTAAGTGCATTTAATTTAAGTACTGGAAATGAATGCAAGTTTTTTGCTATATATGTTGCACTTTAAAGTTTTATATCATTTAACCACACTACCTATTCTCCAAGAGAACTTTACTTCATTGGCCATTGTTGTACAGCGTTTCATTTTGATTACTGTTTTTACTTGTTACTGATAGCTGTACTTTAGCATTAGGAGGTGCCCTTTCTTTATTTTATAGCTATAAACTATGTACCCACAAATGAATTGGTTCAGCAATATCTGTATTTATGGGGACATGATAAAATGAAGTACTTAAGAGTAGGGATTTAAGAGGATTCTGTTAAAGCAGCTAAGGATATGTGAGAAAAGACTTAAAAGATAATACAAAAACTAAGAAAATGGAAGCTCTGTTTTATGGATAGCAATATACAAGCAGTGAAAATGTTTTTAGTGCCTTTAGTTTTATACAAAGGTCAGACAGATTTTCATCAACTAGAAGGGAAGTTGTGGATAAGTATTTCATAAAGAGTTGAAGATTTTTATCTGAGAGGGGAAGAGGGCAAGAGTCAAGTGAAATAAGTTGATCCTTCCAACAGAACAAGGTGGTTTGGGATTACCTGATTTGAAGGAGTATTTCAGAGCTAAACAATTAAGGTTTCTATATATAACACAATCCAAAGGGTATAATTCAAAGTGGAAAGGGGTAATGGTGAAATGGGGGAAGCTCAAAAAATGAGAGACTGGGATTTTGGATGCAGATCCATAAGGAGAATAACCATAACTGTCATACAGAATATTATATTCATAAAGTAGCAGAAAGTATTCTAATGAATGGAGAAATGGGAGTCTACCAATAAGGATGACCGCTATTAGGGGTAAAGAGAATAGGCAAGAGGGTGATGGAATTTACTGGAGAAAACTGGCAAAGAAACTAAGGTATTGGAAGCAAATAATTAGAGAAGTAAAGGTAATAGAATGAGAAGGGGCCAAGAATATATTTGGACTGCAGGCTTAGAGATTGCCTTCCCTGTCAAGGATTGATGTCGAAGTAGAGGTAAAGAGAAATAAGGGGATTCTAGGTGAAAGACCAGCACTGGTAGAGATTTTTTTAGTGAAATCTAAAACAGAATCTGCTGTTAAAAGGGGGATAATTAGTAGAACACATACAATATTGCATGATAACTATGGGAATCAGAGGAGTTTAAAAAGGATTGAAAAGTGAGATTGGATAAGCCCAATTCACAAAGAAAAAAAATGGGAAGATATATGTATGTCTCCAGAATATGCAACAAAGTCAGGAAGATTTAGGATTTTTGCTTCAAAATGTTTGCATAGGTAGTTTTATACCCCTAGCAGACTCCAAGGATTTTTTTTCTCATGTAGATTGTAAATGTTGGAGGTGTGGTAGGGAAAATGTGATAATTGGGAACATATATTTTGAGAGTGTAATGACTTCACAGATTTAAAAAAAATTGACAGTCTGCAGGGAACTATTGTGTCAGCAAAGTTGTGTAGCCAAGAAAATTATTTTTTGAGCTGTGATACAGAATCAGGTTTTGCTGAGTTTATTTCTGGTGGCTGTTAAAAAAAAAAAAGCAGTTAATGGAATATGAAAATCAAAATCTAAATGAACCACACTGGAAGTAGTGAATAGAGTAATAAAGATAAAAGAAATGTAAGTGAGATTTTTTAGAAAAAGGTAAGAGCAATTATTTAGAAAAAAAGGGAGTTGCAGGAACAATACATCCAGAATAATGTTTTGGAGTAGGAGGAATGAGGTTTATGTGAAGGCATGAATTGAGTGAGCTAACTGTATGGAAGATTATATGTGATATATAATGTTTGCAATTAAAAATGTCAATATGGTTTGTTTTAATGTATATAAATGCATGATTGCATATGTCATAAGTGATAATTCAGTAAAGATGTTTCTTTAAAAAAATCTTTTTTTTTTTTTTTTTTAATAAAAAAGATCCTACCAACTACGCAGATTGGCTCAGATTGTCTGGGACCTAGCCATCAAGGTAAACACTTCCCTTCAAGCAGTATAATTCCTTCCAGGACAATGTCCCTGCCGAGACACCCTTAGCAGTTCAGTGAAAGACCACCATGAATGGATGTCCTACAGACAGGTTTTCCTAGACTTATTCTACAAATGGAGTACACCACAGGTAGACTTTTTGCCTTGGAAAACAACAAACTGCTTCCACTCTTTTACACAAGAACACCTTGCCCCAAGGCTTGGAGGACATATGCCTTGCCTTTATAGTGGATACAAAGGTTTCTTTATGCCTGCCTTCCACTACATCTGCTCCCAAATGTTTTACTCAAAATCCAAAAAGAAAAAACAATAATTTTGCTAGTGACTACTGTTAGATCAGGGTTTTTTATTGTACAGTAGTTATAAGACATTAGACAGGCTAAAAAGTAAAATAGGCCTAGAAATGGTGTTTTATTTATGCATACATGTTAGAAAAGCAGAAACAAAGACTAAGGAATACTCCTTTGATTTAATACTGGTCTGCTGAAGGTATGTGAGGCTTTTTGGAAGCATGCTGTGTCCGTTTTTTTTACATGAAGTAATGTTGTATTCATGAGAACCTTGTTATGCCATCATAGCTTTATTTATGGAAAAAACACCGGTATTCTGCTGAAAAGTCTGTTATGAAACATTTGTTGTCACTTTAAACTGTTAATGAAACTTTGAAGTTATTGCAGTATCAAAGTGCATATTTTGTAACTGTAAATAGACTTCAGTGCTAAGTAAAATAATAGATTCCATAGCTATCTGTAAATATCATAGCATTAATCTATCATTGTTTAAGGTTATTTCATTGTTTATAAACAAATCAATTTCAGTAAAAAAAATACAAGTGTGGTCTTGTCCGAATTTAAAAGGTCAAACATTACAGCAGCTAACAGTTCAAAGTGTAACAGTTCTGTATATACTGGTTTAAACTTCAGTAAAAAATATGTGCAAATGTACATATTAAAAAAATGGTTATGACAGAAGCATGCAGATTTATGTCTTAAATATAAAATAAATTCCAGTTCAGCTGAAGTGCTCAGACATATTGGGTGTGGTCAGTTAAGAAAAAAAAAGGGTAACTGTATGCCTCTATGTCTTGTAAGGTACAGCAAAACTAACAGTCAAATTAATTAGCAGAATAAAAGGTTTGCAGTTAGTTTGGCAAATCGTTTTTTTTGTATTACTGTTTTGTTTAGCAGTCATTGGTTAAGTGCACAAACAATATAGTACTATAGACAGAGGCAAAATAATGTTTGCTAGTTTACAGAATGTAAAATTTAAAGCCAATGCTACATTGTAAACATGACAGCACAGTTAAAAATTCAGATCCTATGTATACAAAAGTACATTATGTAATTCGTTTAAGATTATATACGTTTCGTACGGAGATGGCAGTTTGCCAAGTACTTCATTTCAGATTATAGCTAACCAAGCAAGCTGAATTAGACAGTACTATCCATTTAATGCATTACAGTTGTACTATTTATCCAAAATACTTGTAGACAGTAATAACACATTCTTGCAGCATTCAGTACTAATAAAACATTAAATGATGTCAGCTAAAGAAACGGTTATAGTGAAGACAGTGGGTGGAGCTCACTCACTAAACAGTATGGTAAAATCTAAGGGTCACAAGACAAAATGTACAAAGTTCAACAGTTAAAACTGTATATAGGTGCAAAAATGTACAGTGTTACATTATTACTTTGATTTTCATTTAAAATAAGTTCAGAAACTTGATGCAGCTATCAAGTTAAATGCAGTTGCTACAGCCAAGATGAACCTTTCCTACTCTCTTTTACATGGATAGGGTGAGCCTCTTAACTAAAACTTATTTCATGCCCCAAGTTGTAATAGAATCCACCATTAGTCAGGCCACTCAGCTTCCAGCCTTCTTTACAAACCCTCAATATAAGGGTGAAGGAATCCTTTATGTGCTGGATGCTCATATGCATCTTGGATACTTTCTACAACAAATCAAGAGTTTAGAAAAACAAGCCAAATATTCATCTCCTTTACTGAAAAGAAAAGTGAGCTGATAAACATGGGAACTATTTCTAAATGACATACTCAATGCATACATTTCTGCCACTTATTCCAAGGAAAATAACTGCTAAATCAAGTCATGACTTATTGCGCAAGGAGCTCTGCAATTGCTTTAGCATTCTTAAAAGAAGTTGACACTGCAATTATTCTGGATGCTGCTGTCAACTGGTGTGCCCAAATCTCTCACCACTGATTGCATACTTAAGGTGGTATTAATGTGGTAATCTGCAGGGACATTTCCCTTGCCAAAGGGGATGATGATGATGCATTTTTTTTCTGTATTGAGTTTTAGCCCATGACTTTGCCACCCGTTGTTTGTCTGTGCAAGTCCTTTTATGTAGGATGTTGACATTGTTTGGCGACTCAATGACTGCACCTAGTTTGCAGTCATCAGCAAACTTTGTCAGCCATAGGCCTTTTGTTTTATCCTGTACATCCGAGAAGTAAATCCAAACAATAGGGGCCCCAGCACAGATCCCTGTGTAACACCACTGGTTACGGGTCTGCTGGTGGAGGTAGAGTCAGCTATTTTGACTGTGTGTGCTACTGGTGAGCCATTTTGCAACCCACCTGAAAATATATGGGTTGCTCTGCACTTGGGTAAATTTATCAATGATGCCTGAGTGGGGAATAGTGTCAAAGGTCTTGGTAGGCTGCATGCATGGATTTGCCTTCATCCAGGGCTTTGGTGATAGTATCAAAGCAGTCCACCAAGTTCAAGAGGCAGGATCTCCCTTTAACAAAGCCAAACTGGATCAGTGTTTGGAGGTCCCATATCTTTGTTGATAAGATCTATGATTATTCTTTTCAAAGCCTTGTAGATTAGGCTGGTCAGGCTTATGGGTCTAGAGTTCCCATGGTCTGTGGAGGTACCTTCTTTATGTAATGGGATGACAGTTGCAATGTTCACTTCAGCAGGTACAAAACCAGTGCTTAGACTATGGTTAAAAAGAGTACCCAGCGTTGCAGCTAGTTCCTATTTTAATCCATTTAGAATGCAGCCTGGGATATTATCATGTCCCATAGAGGCTTTTTTGGCTTTGTAGAGAGTGCTTATGACCTGCTCCTTGGAGATACCAGGTGGAGGGCAAGTAGGGATGTTTTGGAGATAATGTTTCAGAGATGGGGGGAGAAGTTTTCACTGAACCTGTCAGCTAGCAGGCTGGCTACTTCTGTGGGTTCAGTGTATGTGGTGCTATTAACAACCAGTTTTGCACAGATCTGTGTTTTTCCTTTAAGGTTTCTGATGTAGCTATAGAAGGCCTTATGGTCATCCTTAGCGAAGGAGGCTAATATGGATTCATAGTTAGCTTTAGAATGCCTTATGAGGTGTCTTATTTGCTTGTTAAAGCCGGGGAGGGAATGCTTCCAATTCAGAGACTATTCCTTCCCTGCTGTTGGACAGCAATTTCTTTCTCTTATTGTATAATGTGTTAATTGCAAATGTCCACCAAGCAGACTTGTGCTTTCTTGAGGATTTTGTTTTGATCCTATCAGTTATGGCTGAGTCAATACATTTGTATAGATGCTTATTCAAGGCATTGGTGTTTATCCCAGTATAGGTGTCCATCCCATCAGTGAGGGCAAGAGCTATGAAGCTATTAATGCTGTCACATATTAGGTTGTAATTGGCTTTGGAGAAGTTTTTTAGGCTAGTTGCTGCTAATGGGGGTTCAGATGTTACTGTTATTTCTAATGAGACTGATTTATGATCAGACCTCGCTAGGGAGGGCCGCACACAAGGTGTGGTGCAATGATCATCCATGTTAGTGAGCAGCAGATCCAGAATGTTTGGGTCCCTTGTGGTGATGTCAACCAACTGGTCTGGGGCATTGGAACTGATGAAGTTCAAGAACCTTTGGGTAAGTGTGTTAGTACACTTATAATTTATCCAGTCTATAGATGGATAGAGTTAGTCACCTAAAAAAAGAGTGCTTGGCTGTATCTTGAGTGATTCAAGTAGATCCAACTATGTTGTGTGGGTATCCTGGTTCATGGAGGGGTTCTATAACTGGAAATAACTAGGGAAGGGTCTTACCTAGTCAATTGGACCTGGATTAGTTCAAGGGAATCATTTTGTTTAAGCTATCTGAGGTGTATTTATCTTAGAATATTGATACTCCGTCTCCTTTAGTTCTCGCACTTTCAGTTTGTGGTCTGTGTGGAAGGCATTACAACCTGGTATGGCTGGGATGCTTTCCATGGCGTTAAACCAACTCTGTGTGACTGTACAGATGTCAGCATCTTCTAAGGCAAGGGCTGCTTCCAATGAGTGCAGTTTTAGATTTAGACTCCTAGTGTTTAGCAGTATAATCTTGAGCTTGTTTTTAAAGATATTTTTATTTTGGAAATTTTTTTGTTGTGACATTGCCTAAAAAAGACACTAGGCACTATGGAGAGTCAAGAGCTTTAGCCAGTAACTGAAATCCCAGAGGTGACAGATGAAGACCATCTCTGGCAAAGCAGAGTGGTCTATCTACCATATCATCCCAGGCTGACAGGTACTTGATCCCCTTAAAATGACAACAGAAACTAAGCCAATTGTTGAAGTCAATTTTTTGTTCATATTACATTATCATCTTAGCTGAAGGTAGTATGCTGCTTGAGGCTAGGGACATAGCTGTCTAAGACACATATTCACAGAGCTCAGTCATGTCTCTCTAAATTTAGTCCAGTGAGGTACATCTCAAGTCATTCACACCGACATGAACTATGACAGAGTCATAAAAATACTTGCTATGGAGAGACTTGAGTGCGTGTATGATCTGGCACATTTTGGCACTCAACAGACAGCTGACCCTAACCTTCTCCTTGTCCAAATTGGTGAGTGGGACATCTGTATGTCTCACTATAGAGTCGCTAATTACCAAAAAAATTGGCTTAGATGTGCTTTGCCTTAGCGGATTGTTTGGTGAGACACTTGTGCTTGTAGTTTTGTATGTATTGAGTGTTGTAGGTACTGTATTAGGTGTGGCATAGTTTGTGTTTCAGAGGTCTCTGGTGTTTAGGTAAATTTCTGGCGAGTACCTCCACATATGATGGTTTGTGCAGAAAGTGTAGTATGTGGGCTGACAACCTGTTCAGTGTCACTGTTCTGTGAATGAGAGAGCAAGGATTCCAAATTCTTAGTGTATATGCCATTCTCTCAAATTGAGCTTGAGTGGTTTAGGAGTAGTGGGTTGTCAGTGTACATGAGACAATTGCTACACTGCCTCAGGATACCCATGTCAATCAGGCTGACAGGTGAAATGGAGGAGAACTGACCATCCATAATACTAGGTGTAAATTTGATTACTTTAATGAGGAAGGACAGGGTCTATACTATTGGGGCTCTCAAGGGGTAAGAGACTGTTAGGGATTAGGAAATTTCAGTTAGTGGCAAATGCTGCTGAAAGTCCATCTACTTTAACTTTTGCATCTATAAACATCAGTGGTCACCTCCACTGAGCTGTGCTGCACTACAAGCCTTATTCTAACAATCTCCAACTCAGATGGCTCCATTTGCTACACTATTTTGCTACAAGGGTGCAGGGGGCCCTTTTAATGTAAGATGGCTGGTTTTAGTGCTCAGATAATGCCAAGCAGTCAAGATTTAGTAAATCTGAGTTTAGCCTATGCTATAAAATACTAGAAAATACAAAGTGCAGGAAAAAGTTTCAAACAGCAAACAGAGTTGAAACAGTGAAATGGCAAAAAAAAAACCCAGTTAAAATTAGGCAGTTAATAAGTAATACACAGTTTAAAAGCACAGTACAGTGAATAAAATACTTATCAACTCAGTATTAAGGACTACTGCAACAATGATTTAAATGAGCACAGTATGGTTGTGTTGATAACTTTATAGCAGATGTTTGAATATATCACTGTTGCAGTACTATCTCCAACCTTCTATCCCCCCCCAGTGCCATTACACCCTGTTGGGATGGGGTGATGTACGCATATCCCCATCTTTTTTTATTTGATTTTCCCAAGGTTTGAATTCCTTAGGCCTTGGCTCTTTCAACATTATCAATTTTCAAGGGGCATTTACTGATTCAGGGCTGATGGAAATTTTCCCTACTTAGAACAGAGGTTTAGGTCGTCTTGACAGATGTCTGTCTGCAACAGACCATCCCAGCAAGATATTTCCTGTGAGTTATGGGCATGTTTGCTTAAAATCTAGTACTTCAGTCACAACTTTACATTAGGAAGACTAAGGATCCAGTGGTCATAATGGTACGTAATTTTCTGTATGTAAAGAAGGAATTTCTACAGTTGATGGATATGGCTGACCTGCTTATTAGAATGACATTATCTTTACTGTACAAAAATCCAATATTTAACAACACTTTTCAGATTATGTTTGAGCATCCCACTTCAGCAACATGTTTTTGCAGTACAACTTCATCCCTCTCCTAATTTCAAACCCCTTTTACATGTTTTTCTACACCCTTAGTTGCAGTCATCCATACTGGTAAAATGTCCTTTCTCCATTCCCATGTTGGTTTAATTATTAAAATACTTTATGAATATTGTAATCAGTGGTAATGGTTATTATTTTGGAGAATGTGCCTACCAAAATCATTCTCTTTATTTTTCAACCCCACACACACATTTCATCATGGTCAATTTCCACTTTGATTTATAGTCTTCTGAGTTATGTATATGAGCCTTAATGCTCTAGCTCAAAAATACCCCTTGAAATCAGATAATCCTAAACCATTGTGTTCTAAGGGGAAAATCAACTTAGCTCACTTAACTCTGTCCTGCAAAATAAATTCCTTTGTTGTTGTATTAATTATCGTAAACAACAACTGTGGTTGATAAAAATACATCTGAAACAAATGGGGCTAGCCCATTTTCACTGCTTGCATCTTATCGATATCCATACTCAGAAACTTCGTTTCACAATTTTTGTGTTTTCTTTTTAGTTTCTTCCCACACAGCCTTAGCTGTCATAATAGAATCCTTTTTAATACATGCACATGAATATTTCATCTTACCATGTCCCTAGAAGTATAGGTATTTCTGAAGCAGTTCATGTAGGTATGTGTCCCCTTCAGTAGATCAAACATTTACAAGTTCGAACCACATATGGCCAAGACCATATATTTGATCTTGTAAAAGTTAGATAGGACTGAATGGAGATCTCCGTACAGTGCGGAAAGGGAAGATTTCCCATTTCCACAATGTAGTGCAATCTTGGAGTTGGTATATTTAAGTAAGGGGGTGGGGGTTGCCCCTGCTATAGACGTTTAGTTTTGTTGTTTTATCTGTTTTTACTTCAGTGTTAGAACTTTTACAAGTTCGAACATATGGTCTCTGCCATATGTGGTTTGAACTTGTAAAAGTTTGATCTGCTGAAGTAGATCCATAGGTACATAGTTTACCGTTGCAGCCTTTGTTTTATCTAAATTTATTTTATATCTCAAAAATGCATGAAACTGTCTCAAAATATTTTACAGCACAAAAATGTCCTTTTTTGACTGAGTACAGTGTAATAGATGCAAATAAAGCTAACTTTTCTTGTGTGCCATACCAGTTATATCCTTCAGTTTGTGAATTCTTTAATTTCTTTGCTAAAGGCTTTACATATAAACCAAGTAACAGTGGGAAAATGGGTCATCCTTACCTGATTCCTCTGTTCAAATACAGTTTCTCAAAGAGGAACCCTCCTAACTTAATTTTTTTTCTGATCCATCATACATCCTCCTTATAAACATTATTCTATCAAAATGTTAACATAGAGTCAACTGTGTTTTTAAGAGTAGACCTATCGAGTGCTTTCTCTGCATCAAGACCCATCATCAATAGCAGTGTTTTCTTGTAATCTGCTTACCTCAGGATCCTGATTGTTTATTAATGTTGTCAGGTGTCTGCCTTCCATGCACAAAACTACCCTGATCCATAGCCATCAACTTTGGTAACATTTTTGCTATTCTCTTAGCTAGTATAGACATATTTTTTTTATAATCACAGTTTAAAATTAAATGGATCTAGATAAAGCTAGATCTGAAAGGTTGCTACCCTCTGAATGGCATAGCCACTACAGCTTTCTTCAAATATGTTGGCACTTCCCCCATTAAAATATTGTTAAAACCTTCAGGATATTTATCACTTTCTTCTCTCCTACCTTCTAAATCCCCTCAAGAGTACCATCACTTTCTGGAGACTTCCCTGTTGACTGATTATGCATCACCGCTGTATCTAATCTATTTTTTTTTCTTATTAGTCACTGTATTCTATATTCCTCTAACACTGGCACAGTTAAGTCTTCCATAAATATCTCCATTTATGCTTTTCCATTCCATTCCTCTACTTTATACAGATGTTAACATTTCCAGAATATCTCTTAATACTTCTACAGGATCTGCGGTAGCGTTGTCGCCTCACAGTAAGACGCTGGCCGATTCGACTCTCAGCTAGAGCGTTTTCTGCATAGAGACATGTGTGAATGGGCGTGCCTTTGTTGAAGGTTGTGCGTTAGGGCTGGCAACTCAGCACGTAAAAATCAACTGCCAATCATTAGCGGACCAGAGTTCCGCCGTGGCGACCCCTAACCAGGAAAAGCCGAAAGACACAGCAACAACTTCTACAGGATCGCTGATTTTTTTTTGTTCTTGTCATAAGCTCCACAAGTTTCCTACAGCTTTTTCTACTTTCTGTTGCCTAAGTCATTGTGCTAAACATTTTTGCACTCTGGAGTTGTCAACTATTGTTGCTTAACAGCAACAATTCTAAAGTCATGCATATTATCCAAGTACTTCTTTATTTTCCGTTTAGCACTCTGGTTCTTCTCAAATGCTTCAACCCTTCTAGATAACTTTGTGTACTTCTTTCCATTGTGTCTCTCTCTGTTATGTTTTAAAATCCATTTTCATCCCACTCTCGCTATTCCTTCTGAAGTAATTTCTATTTTCTCAACTCAAATCATGTCCACTGCTCATTCCTTAAATTCCTCTCATTTTAGCAGACAATAATTATCCTGCATCTTTATCTTATTTTAGAGTGTGCATGAGCTGCTATATTTATTGGATGGGTTTCCAAACTTTCTGTTAAATGTATATGCTCTTGTGAAATATACTATATTTGCCCAGTTTAACACAGTTACTGTATACAAGAGAGAGAGAGAGAGCGACATAAGTTATACTACTACTGTCTACAACATTCCTGCTAAAGTGATATCTTCCATACCCGGTATTCTCATATACTTTTTCAGAAATCTACCCCTCTCTTGTTATATTTTCCTTTATAGGTCCCCCTTGTATGTCCTCAGTATTGTATAGCAGGTTCCATTTTCTACCCACAATTATAAGCCTTTGAAAACTTATTTCTCCCAATTTTGTTTCTAATGATAGTCTTATGTAGAATAAAAACACATGCCATAGTTAAAGTAGCAGAAAGTATTCTAAGAACTAAGCCAACAAGGGAATAGAGCAAGAAGATTCTGCCAATAGGGATGACTACAATTAGAGATACGGACAATAGGCAAGAGGAAGCTGGAATTTATTGGAGAGAACTGGCAAAGGCAACAAGGTATTGGGAAGAAATAACTATAGAGGGAAAAGTAACAGAATGGGAAGACACCAAGAGTTTATTTGGGCTACAGGTTAGAGATTTCCTTCCCTATCAAGGATTGATATCAGAGTATAGGCAACGAGAAAGAAATAAGGGGAGGGGGTCCTAAATGAAAGACCAGCACTGGTGCAGTTTTTAGTAGACTCTAGAACAGAAGCTGCCATTAAAAAAGGAATAATTAGCAGAGCATATAAAATATTGCATGATAAATACAAGAATCAACCAGAGGAGGTTAGAAACAATTGTGAAGAGAGACTGGATAAGCAATTTACAAAGAAACAATGGGATGATATATGTATGTCTCCCAAATATGCAACAAAATATGGAAGATTTAGGATTTTTGCTTGGAAATGATTATATAGATATTTTATACCCCAAGTAAACTCCAGAGAATTTTTCCTCAGGTAGACAGGAAATGTTGGAGGTGTGATAGCAAAGAAAGATGTCATTGGGAACATATTTTCTGGGAGTGTAATGAGTTGGCAGACTTTAAAGATTCCCTGAAGATTACTCTGTCAGAGATGCTGGCCGAGCAAATTGGTTTATCTAGGGAAATGACTTTTCCGAGCCATGATAAAGAATAGAAATTGCCTAAACATGATAAGGCCTTGCAGAGTCTAATTATGGTGAAAGCCAAAAAGCAATTACTAGAAAATGGACATCAAAGTCTAAACCATCTGTACTAGAAGTAGTGAATATAGTAACAGAGATAAAACAACTGGAATTGGGATCTTTAGAAAAGGGTAGGAGCAAATTACATAGGAAAATGGGAATTGTGCTAACAATACATACATGGGAGGAATGAGGTTGAAAAGAAGGCAAGACTTGAATGAGCTACATAATGTCTGACTGACAATGATTGAGTATATTACAGGTGATGGTATAATCCTTGCAACTGGGATTGTGTCAGTATGGTTTGTGATGTAAAATGCTTGCAACTGAGATTGTCAGTATGGTTTGTTTGTATTTATATAAATGTATGATTGCCTATGTGAAAGTGATAAGTTAATAAAGATGTTTCTTGTGTAAAAAAACACATCATAATAATCCTTCTTCTGTACAAATAAACCATTACTACCACAAAGGTACCATTATTGTCTTTCCCCATCTTCTAGAACTACTGGTGTCTTTCTCACAATACTATTTCTGCCATTTGCCTTTGTCCATCCTGAAATCTTTTTTTTTTTCCTTTGTCAAATCCACATGCTCATTTCTATCCAAACGCATTCACTTTACCACTGCTATTTGTATCCTACATTTCTTCTTATGATTCATTCCTCTTTTCCTTTTATCTATACCTGCAAAGCCATTTATATTCCATGTTAATACTGGCTAAGCAATATTCCACAAATTTATTTTGGATATGTTTCTAGCTTATGTGTGCAGACTGTGTGGCAAGTTGATCTTTTATGTAGTTGCTGCTTCTTTTTATCTCTACCTGAACTTGTGTCACATTTTCCCAGACTTTGTTTTAATAAAAACATTTTATTTTCAAATCCCGATACTCTTTTTTTCACAGCAAAACATGAAACTGTATACACTTTCCAAAAAGGAAGTTTAGTTGCACTGAACAAATAGCTGCACCCACAGGCATTACCCGATTTACAGTTAGGTTTAACCATACTAAACTGCACATTAGAGCATGTGTTCATGCTTCCATGTATATCTGTTTCTCATTATCTTTATTCTCATCTCAGGTATGAAAAACAATGTGCATGCTTTCAGTTAACTTTAACTTTTAGCATTATGAAAAAAGTGCACTGACTACCCTTAAATAAAATGTGCACTGTTGTATTTAATGCATATAAGGTTGCATTTAATGCATATAAGTAGTAAGGCTGCCAGAAAAGCAACTACTTTTATTACCGTTCACTTTCCAGATTTTCAGACTTTATTTAGTTTCATTGAACACCTTGCCAGTTTCCCTTTAAGAGTTAAAATATATGACACCCTGTGCATTTTGCTCAAAGTACACTTCAGACCTTAGAGTGGGATGAGGCCAAAAAGATGTTTGAACCATCTTCCCTAACAAGGATTGATATCAGAGTATAGGCAAAGAGAAAGGGATAGGGGATAGTTAAGTGAAGGACAGTATTCTGATAGACTTTTTAGTCAAATCTAGAACAGAAGTTGCTGTTGAATAATTGATAATTAGTAGGGTATATAAATAATGCATGATAACTATAAGAATCAGTCAGAGGATGTTAGAAAGAGTTATGAAGACAGACTGGAAAAGAAATTTACAGGGGAGCAACTAGAAGGCTATGCATGGATTCCAAGTAAGGAACAAAGTTAAGAAGGTTTAAGACTATTGCTGGAAAGTGTTTGTATATGTATTTTCATACCCCAAGCAGACTCCAAATAATTTTTCCACAGGTAGATAGCACATGTTGGAAGAGTAATGGAGAAGAAAGAGGTAATTGGGAGCATGTTGTCTTTTTGGGGGGTATAGTGTAATATGTTAGCAGATTTTTAAAATTCCCTAGAGAGTACTCTCTCAGAAATATTGGGACAGGAAATAAATGTAACTAAGAAAATTATTCTTTTAAGCTGAGCCATAGGATCTGAATTGTCTAGACATAGTAAGGCCTTATTAAGTTTAATTCAGTTGGCTGGCAAAAAAAAAAAAAACAGAAACTGATCATCAAAATCTAACCCTACTATATTTGAGGAACTGATTATTGTAAAAAAAACACTGGAAGTGGGATCTTGTGAAAATAGAAGCAGTAAATTACATGAAAGTAAATATAATTTGTAGACAATGCATTTAGAATAATGTTCATGAGGAGGGATGAGGTTTAAGAGAAGACGGGATTTGAGCAATGTATGTAATACTGGCTGAATGACAGTTATTATAAAGAAAGAAAAACGTAATATATAATACATATAAATGAAAACATGTTACTATAGTTTGTTTTCTTTTCTATTAATGTATGCGTGCCTATGTCTTAAGTGATAATAAAGGTGTTTAAAAACACTTCAGACCTCTCCTGACTAATTGCTTGCAACTGCAGACTCATTGTCTACAACAACATTTGTTAATGGAAGAAGCAAACTGCTATTAACTTTGCAAATGGAATAATGAACCTTTGTAGATTTCACTCAGAACACACTAGTTTAACCTGTCATGATTAGTTGCTTGCATCTGTTTACTCATTGTCTTCAGCTAAAAACAGGTGGTGATGGAAAATTAAACAAAACATGTTTCAAATGCAAGAAAAAGAACTACAGATCTCAGTCTTTTTCATTTTTCAAGATTATTTCCTTACAATATTCCCTGTCTACAACCTAAACCAAGGACAGCATTCTAAGCATCCACCTGTATAACTCTACAAATGATATGATCAATAAACTTTTACACTGTCTTCCCACTGCAGCCCAGGATCACATTGTTGTATTAACTTTAATTTGTTTCCTTCCAGCCTCTCCTATCTTTTTAAAGTGTAAAGCATGGATGCATTGTGATTAAAAACATTCTTACTTTAATATTGCTAGCATATACAGCAGTTACTTGATAAAGCACTTCTACTTCACATTTAAAAATACCTCTGACTGCGTGCTGCACAGACCTGCTTTACAATTTAACATGCAATTTACATTACGAATTAAGAACAAAAATACAGTTATTTCTTTAGCCTCCTCAATGTTTTTTTAAACATTAATGACTAGCATGCTTTGTGCTTTAGGGTTCCCGCTATTAAACACAGTCAGCAAACTTCCAGTCCTTTGCAGTCGCACTAAACTAATCTAATGGGATTAATGCTTTTTTGTTTTGTTTTTCCAATTAATTCATCTTGTTGCTGGTATTTTTCTTATCATTTTAACCTCCCAACACTGGTCTCTGGATCAAGTTCAAAGCTCTCCTATGGGTCTGGTCAGCTCCTGCACTTTCTTCTGTTGATTACTCATTTTCCTTTGGGACAACAGAAATGATTTGGGAAACTGTCTATGGGCTATGTTATTGTGATAAAAATGAGAAGCGACATCACCTTCACCTTGCTGGCTTCCTTTTTCTTGTCTAAACATTTTTGTTTCTTCCTTAATGCGTTCCTTATCCACAAATGTCTTTAATCCTGGAGGAAAAAAGTATTCTGAATATATCTAAATATAGTAACTTCAGTCTCACACCTGCTTCTCAACATTCTCTGATTGCTAGGATAAACTTCTCTTCTCCTCTGCCTGGTGTATCATTTTCAGCAAGCTAGTCTCCCCAATTTTTAATGCTTTTCCCTTCTGCCACATTTTTGTCAGGAGCAGGCTATTTAGCCGGTATGATTGCATCTTTACTAATATAGGTTTTGGTTGCCTTATCTTATCTAGATTTTGGAATATACCCAATGTGCTGTCTCAGTTAACAAATATTGCTGTGGAACACCAGTCCAGGTTTCTTATTTGTACCTTCATAAAATTAATGTGATCTAGTCATTCCAGTTTCCTTGGTATAGCAGAAAACATCAGGTTTTCTCTGCATGCCCTGTTTTCTAGCTTTATTTTTGAAACAGTTCTTATGAAGCCTCATTTTCAGTTAGACTTTCCTTCATATCATCTTCTGAATTCTGTAGTTTTATCAGCTCACCTGAGCAGCCACTTAAATCTTTTTATATTGCTTCCAGGATTTTGTCATTTGATTTATATATTCCTTCAATGAATCACTTATTTTAAAGACCTCCGAGTGCATTTGACTTGTTTCCCCCAACTTGTTGGAAGACCTTTCCTGTACTGAAGCTGAAACTTGAACTGCATTTTGGCTGCAGTGTTCTTCTAACCACATCTTTTTCTTGTCCCTTTCTGATTGAATTTCCCTTACAGTTTCCATGTTTCTTTGCTGGTATCTAATCAGTGTAACTACTGGCTAATAACCAATGTTTACCCAAATTAATAATCTTTACTGACTTTTTTCAGACAGGGAGAACGTTAATCAAAATGCTTCTCTGTGTACAGCCATCTTGTATTTGGCATTGCTTCCTGTCATGAGCTCTTGTTTTACTACAGTTTATATATTTTTTCTTTGCATTTTAAAAATGTATCGGGTAGAACCAGTTTATGTTGCAGTATTTGACTAGTAAAGGATTAACTTTGCCTGAATTGTGGAGCTGAGTAGTAGTGTTTTTATTTAAGGCAGGTAGAACAGGACATGGTTTAATTTATGAGAATTACCAGTGCTCTGTGACTATTTTGGATTTTCCAATCCAACCCATTCTGTTCCTGCTTTGTTCTTTTGAGTTAACTGCCCGTTATGTAAATTTGAAGCACTTGTTAATTTTATCTGCTTGTATTAGTAAGCCCTAAAAGTTCACGTTAGGAGGATCTTTCCCTTTGACTGCTAAAACTTGAGTTTTTAGCCCATTCATATCTTCATACCCCCCAAATTGCACAATGCAATGCCCATAACATTAACTCCCCAATCCAGCTTATTTTTAAAAATTGATGTAGTTTCTAATATGTCTTACAAAGACTTAGAACTGCATTACACTGCACTTTGTGAGAACTTTTGTTAGTTGCCAACTTGAACCTGCCTGGAGTCTTGGATAACTTAATTTTTGTGAGAAGAAATGCAGGTTTTTTTACTCCAGGTTACCATGTGAATCAAATTCCATTTGAAACTTCAACAACCAACTGCCTCTGTTTTGCTTGGGATCACCTATTTTTTTTAAAACTGGATAGTTGTCCAGCTTGGTACTCTTGGCTGAGATGTAGATTGCACTCCAGTTTGTAATTTGAAAAAGATACAGGAGAACTCTAGTTTGACAAACCTATTTTTCCACATGAGACTACACTACACTTCAGTTTGTGAAAATTCCTGCATGAGTTGTTTACTTGAACCTGCTCGGAGTGTTGGTTTTTTGTTTTGTTTTTTTTTTATTTTATTTGTACATGTGTGTGATAGGAAAGCCAAATATCTTCATTCCAAGTTACTGTTTCAGAGGTTCAAATCCATCTGGGCCTTTACTGTTTGGCTGAATCCTGTCTTGCCTAAAGCTGCCAGGATTTTTAAATTTGGGTGATTTTGTAGCTTGGCACTCTCTTGACTGAGTTCTGGACTGAGCCTGAATTCACACCCTGAAAAGAAAAAAGGCTTTTTGGCTGAGCTGTGGATTGTACTGCATCTCACATCATGAGAAGATGATAGAAGTGGAGCAGTCTGTTTTAAAAGCCCTTTTCTCTACTTGAGACTACACTGCTATATTGGACTTTGTGAGGACTCCTGTGTGAGACTTGCTTGGAGTGTTTAATTTGATTTTTGTGAGAGAAAAGGCATGCTTTTTCATTCCAAACAACTGAGAAAAGTAGATTCCACTTAAACCTTCACTGATTAGCTGTCTCCCATTTTTCCAGGGACATGGGCTTTTAAATTTAAACACTTGAGCTCCTTACCACATAGCAGTACAAAAGCAAGTTGAAAAAATAGCCAGCAACCTTTGTCTTTCACAGTACAGATGCTGTTCTACTCCCAGTCTGAGTAGCTAGTAAGTATTATCTTCCTGGTGTAAGTTTTTTTCTTGTATCACATCTATGATGTACTATTGGGTCTTGGATTATCATTAGCATGGTAATGAATCCTGCACCAAATGCAGCCTTGTTGCACCCTTTAGTGGCTTGCAGAGTAGAATTTAATCGAATTACTTGATTCTACTGTTCCCATCCATTAACCGGGTCTGTGGTTAATCATCAAAGAAAATATTCTTCGAATGGCTTTTAATCAAAGACTATCGAAACTTTGTTGTATAGGCACATAATCGCAAATGTATTCACTGAATAGTCATAACTGGCCAACATCACAAGTGTCCATTAATGCTGTCAACTAAAACTAAACAAAAATAACATTCCAAAGAACATGTTATAAAGTACACACTGTATAAAAATAAAAGTAAACCTGCCCTTTCCCCATTATAGTGCAACCTCGGAGTTGGTATATATAATTAGTAGGGGTGCAGACCCCCACAAAAGGAACCTTATTTCAACACCAGACATTCATTATGTGGGGGGGCCACACCCCCGTTAATTATATATACCAACTCTGAGATCGCACAAAAATGGAAAAAAGGGCAGGTTTCCTTATGGCTACTGTATGTTACCGTGGTAACACTTCCTTTCTGTTGGCCCAACTATATGCAATTATTTAATTTATGATTGAATGCCAGTGCAATGAATAGGGGTTTCACTGTGGTTAGCTTTAGATTAAAAGCCATTCAAAGAATGTTTTCTTCGATGATTAACCATAGACCCCCCCCCACTAATCAGGAAGTTTTTATATTCATTGTTCCATACCACTTTATACAACTGCCAAGAAGAAGGTAAGCTCACACTTTTAATTTGCTATTTTCAATTGCTTTGCCCATACACGTTGATTTAGCTGCTGTTAGTCTGTATTATTTAGGGCATTTTTGCTGATTTGTGTGTGTGTGTGTGTGTGCACGCGCTACAGTCATCATATTAGGGAGCTCTGCCACAGGCTGACATCACGCTTACCTCTGATGTCCTAACATACCTGGTATAAAGGTGACATCTACTCAGTTTGTGTTCTTTTTCTTGCTGCACTGCTTGAATGTAAATTCCTTGTGCCAGAATGGAGTGCCTGTTAGAATAAGCCTCTGATTAAAAAAAAGAGCAAATGCATACCCTGATTGGAATCTCTCTCTTATCCTTTTCATATAATTGTAATTTAACTTTAATTGTGATATGTGTCTGTGACGTCTGACCCACTTAAAGGTGTAGGGTATGAAATCCTCTGCTAAGTGTAATGTGCTGTAAGAGAGGATTTTTTCAAGATATGAATAGCCTTAAGGATTTTCATAGAAAGTGTGAGTGAGGGTGTGTATACTGTCTTGGCTTTGACTACAACATTTCTAGTTGTTATGCTTGTCAGAACTTTAAGCTTGAAACAGTAAAAGTGAAACAGATGTCTCTCCTGGCCTGCCTGAGCAGAAAAATGCTTTCCATCTGCTTTAAAAAAGTCAACTATGTTGTTCAACACTCAGGCTAGTACAGTGGATATCCCTCTAAATAAATCAAAAGGAGATGCATGGAGAGAACTGGGATCCCTCCTAGATGGATGACCCTTATTTAGGACCCAAAGTCTTTGAATGCAAGGCAAATGGAGGTGCTTGGCCAGTTCCAAGCCCTAGCATATATTACAGCTGATACCTCTTTTCAGAGGCTGCCATGCCTTCAGGTCACCACATATTCCATCAGACTCTGATATCTCCTGTCGTGAACAACTCTCAAATTTATGTTCAAAGATGCATGTGCCCCTTTGGATGCCTAAGACCCCTGCACACTTATTGAAGTCTAGTGCCTTTTTGAGGTGCATGCCTCTACCAGACCTTCACTGCCACTGGTTGGGTTACTTGTCCCTCCCTCTAACCCCATTCCAGATTGGACCCAGTTAGTGCAGGGATTCTGCAATTCTGAATTTTCAATCTGCCCCAGGACAACCCCCTGTATTAGGAGTCATGCCTCCTAAAAGACACAGGGAGGCTTCCCCTCAGAGGGAGTCAACTTTCAATGATCCTGAGAACAAGGAGAGAGACCTGAACTACAGTGTCCAGATGTCACCACCGGCTTACTAGCAAAATGTCACAGGACAAAATAATTTCCGTTCGGAACACCAACAAAAAATACTGAATGTAAAAACATTGAACAGATCATAATGTCAAATCTGTTGAACGAATTCAGCAGATTCAACATTATTATCAAAGAGATCTCTGTACAGTAGTTTGAGTTCATATCAATGAATGCACTGTGCATTCACTGATATGAACTTTTAAACACAGAGTTGTTCAGCAAAATTGAAATTCGAACTTTCGAATTTCAAGTTTTCCATCTGTGGAGCACCTTCATTCATCATTTTGATAGTAAACCATCCCTACCTTTATATTTTGACAAGAACTTTGGATGCCTGCTTCACATAAAAGAGTATAGAACTTGTAGGACTGGGTACTCCTAAGCTAGTAGCTATTTCTTCAGTTCAGGTTGCCCTTCTAGCTGTGTTTGATACTGAACCCTTGGAGCCAGACTGTCATATCCCCCTTCCCCTAAAAGAAACAATAAAAATTGTGTTTCAGTTCAACAAAGACTCCGTCGCACTTCTTCTGAAACACTTCCACACCACCACGGAAACAGAACAGAACAGTTCCTCTACTCGACAGCACAAAACCAACTTGACTGCAAAAACAGTTGAACCAAAGATGAAATTTAATATACATAAAATGTTAAGCGCTTTCACTCACAGGCATTGTGAGCTTCATCAGAACAATCAATCAATCATACAAACTACTTAAATACATAAAAAGGTGCCAAACTAATTGATGGCAGTCCATTATTCTTAAAAGGACATGGTACCATATGTAATAAATATAAAAATAACAAATGTAAAAATAATACACATATATATGCACGCATAAATATTCCTAATATACTTAATAAATAATACACAAATATAAATTATATATTAAATATATTAAACATTAAATATAAAATATTTATCATCTTCTGTCCAACAATGGTTTAATAGATATGAAATCATTTAATCCAGGGGGCATGTTGGCATCAGTAAATAACTGCCACCATATTTCCTTACAAGCCAAAACATTCTTAATATCACCCCCCCTAGGGTCAGGAATAATGTTTTCCAAAATACCGAAAGTAAACGTGTTCATTTCCATATTTTTCCATACGCTTAAATAAAGCATTTTTATTATCCTTAGTCCTGATACTATATAGGTGAGCATATATCAAGGAATTAAGTAACAATAAGGACATTAGGGTAATGAAACCTGATAAGGGTGGTGGAATCATGATATTTGACAGATCTGAGTACAATATGAGAATGTATGATATTTTGCATACTTCTGGAAATTATGAGATAGTGTCATTAAACGAAATCAACATCGCGTATAGAAGAATTGACTTGTACATAGAAGAGTTCTTGCTTGATAGGAGAATATCACAGGACTTGTATAAATTTATGAAAGTGGAATTTCCCTAACTGGCCACTTTAATAGGGATACCTAAGACTCATAAGTGTGAGTTAGCACCACCCTTTAGACCAATTATATCTGGTAGTAGGTCTAAAACATTTCCTTTGGGTGTTGTCATAGATAATAAATTGAAACATATTTATGACAAAGTGGAACATATGGTTAAGGATTCCTGGCAGTTTTTGGAAAATTTTCCAGTTAACAGTTGGAAAACTAATTTGATATATATTTCGATTGATGTGGTCAATTTATTCTCTAGTATCCCTAAACAAGAAGGGATGGAAGCCTTCCAAAGCAGTATTTACAAGTATGGAAATATGGACTGGGACAGTACTTGTTTATTGTTAGAGCTTATGTCTATTGTGTTAGAACACAATTACATCTACTTTGAAGGGGAACTTTTCAGGCAAACCAAGGGGGTAGCTATGGGGAGCCGCTTGTGCCCCCATATATGCCAACTTGGTTATGCTTGATTGGGAGAACTCGACTATTTTCAATAGTGAATTCTTCAAAGACATGAGCTATTATTCCAGATTTCTGGACGACATTTACATTTTATGGGAAGGTGGTGGTGAATGCCTTAACCAGTTTTTGGGATATCTTAACACTAGTAGTGAGTATCTGAGGTTTACAGTTACTAGTTCCACTTCGGGAGTTCCATATTTGGACACCTATGTATTTGAAGGGTGTAATGAGTTTAAATCGAAAATTTATAGGAAAAATACTTACACTAATTCTTATCTAGAATATTCCAGTAATCATCCTAGAAAAATGAAATACAGTATTTTTAAGGGGCAATGTGTGAGAGCTACTCGCATGACATCGGATTATGAGGATGTTATTGAAGAACTAAATTTTATCACTAGTTTATTTTTAGATAGGAATTATCAGGTAGAGATGATGGATGATATGAAGAAATATGTATTAGGGGCGAGAGGTGAAAAATATATACCGTTGTTAGGAGCTAGGGCAAAAGGGATAAATTCTTGTATCAAGAAAGATTCTATTTCTAATGGTTTTAATAAAGTGTGCGTAATAGAGTATGGACCATATATGAAGAATGTTAGAGAGATTATTTCCAGTATGTGGAATATTTTTTTAGTGGATGATGAAATCAAAGAAGTATTAGGTTTGAAACCAATGTTTGTATATAAAATGGGGAAAAACATTAAAGGTTATTTAGAGCAAGGTGATGGGAACAGGGGACTAGAGAATAGGAACAAGCATACCACAAAATGTGGACAATGTAACCAATGTCATATCATAAATGAAAGTGAAGGATTAATTTTGGACAACATTAATAGAACTAAGATTAGATCTGTAAAAGGAAATTGTGCAACCAGATATGTCATATATTTGGCTAAATGCACGGTTTGTCCAGGATACTATATAGGTAAGACAGAGCGATGTTTTAAGAAAAGGATATATGCTCACCTATATAGTATCAGGGCTAAGGATAATAAAAATGCTTTATTTAAGCATATGGAAAAATATGGAAATGAACACAAGTTTACTTTCGGTATTTTGGAAAACATTATTCCCGACCCTAGGGGGGGGGGGTGATATTAAGAATGTTTTGGCTTGTAAGGAAATATGATGGCAGTTATTTACTGATGCTAACATGCCCCCTGGATTAAATGATTTCATATCTATTAAACCATTGTTGGACAGAAGAAGATAAATATTTTATATTTAATGTTTAATATATTTAATATATAATTTGTATTTGTGTATTGTTTATTAAGTATATTAGGAATATTTATGCGTGCATATATATGTATATTATTTTTACATTTGTTATTTTTATATTTATTACATATGGTACCATGTCCTTCCCCTAAAAGGCATTACTGATTCTGTATGGTACTGGACTTTCACAAATTCCTTTGTAAAAGTCCCATTGCAGACCCAGATGCATTATCACTGGAATCTGCCAAAGAAGCTAGTTTGACACAAGTGCCCATTGCCTCCCTAATGATAAGAAAAGTAGGTTGATAGATATTTATTTAAGTTTGATGACCGGGGAAGTCCACTGGGCCAAGAAAAGCCTGTTTTCAGTGGAGGCCCTGAGAGAAAAGCTCCACAATAATTGCATGTTACATTTCACATGCTACAAAAGGACATAGTTCATACAGCTAATTGAACATTTACAGATAAGCTCCATGATATTTAAAATTGTAGTGTCACAATGTTGCAGAAATGAAAATACACAATTCAATACAGAAATTTCAACATTTACATAAAGTGAATATTTTTGTTATAAACTCAATTGTAGGTTTAACATTTCAAAATATATAGCTACTACCCATTAGTAGGTTAGGAAAATATTATGCATGGAGAGGGTAATAGTATATTTGAGATTGGCGAGTATAGTATAATAGATATTAGAGGGAAAATTAGTTTTTAGTAGGGGAGGGATTGTTTTGGGTGGGATGAAGTAATAGTAGATGTAGCGATGAGTCAGTGCAAGGTGGATTGAGGGGGGGGCTAAGTTGGGGCATGGCAAGGGCATTCCCATTTGGAAGAGAGATGAGATTTGAAATTTGTATGGTTAGGTAGGTTGTGTAGGTGTGTGGGGAGAGAGTTCCACTGTTTAGCTAAGGAGTGGGACAGCAGTAGATGGCCAGGAGGTCGTGCAGGTTTGTGGACCTGAAGGAGATTTTGGTTTTTGGATCTGAGTGAGCGGTTGGGAATGTAAAGTTTTAAGGAAGTATCGAGAGTGGGGCAGTTGGCAGGTTTAAAGATGAGCTTGTGGGCAATGGTGAGTTGTAGGTAACTGAGTTAGCTGGCTAGTTCAAGCCAGATGAGGGTGAGGAGGGAGTGGCAGTGGTGGGATGAGTTTTTTGAACAGGTTGCAGATTTGGAGATCTTGTGGTAGCAGGATTCAAGTTTGGACCGAAGGCCAAGATGGAGATTGGTGAAAAGAGGGGCACCATACATAGGGGAGGGGAGTAGGAAGGTGGATGCAAGAGTTTGACAGGTAGAGGGGCTTAGGAAGCGGTTGTGCCTGTAGAGAAGACCTAACTTTTGGTGGATTTTCTTGATTGTGGAGTGGATGTGGGTATCAAATTTTAGTTCTTCATCAATAATGATGCCAAGAAGCTTGGTGTCGGGAACAATTTCAAGGACGGTGTTGTTTTGGCTCTGTATAAGCCGCGGTGGAGCAGCGGTAGCATTGTCGCCTCACAGCAAGAGGTTCTCCCGTTCGATTCTCGGCTGGAGCACCTGCTGTTTGGAGTCTGCATGTCCTCCACGCAGTCGAGTGGTGTTCGAAAGACATGCATAGTGTGTGCCTTCATTGAAGTTTGGGCATTGAGCAGGTACCTCGGCACCGTAAAAATCTACTGCCAATCATTAGCAGACCGGCGTTCCACTGTGGCGACCCCTAACCGGGAAAAGCCAAAATAAGTTGTTGTTTTGGCTCTGTATGGTGAATGTGGATTTGTCAGTGGAGTTTTTGGTAGGGGAAAAAACATTAATTTGGTTTTATTTGCATTTAGTGCAAAGAAGAAGATGTACATTTCTGCCACCCAGGCCTTTATGGCTGTGAATTGGCAGACCCACATTTGGAAATATAAGGAATATATCCTCAAACAATGTTTGGAAGGTTGTGGGGGACAGATGGACAAAGCCAGTAAAACAGTCCTAAATCCAGCTCAGACTTCTCCACAGTTGGAGGAACATTCCTTGAAGTGTGGGTATGATGCCATGAATGCAACATCCAAAGTGGCAGCTGTGTGACTTGTGTTAGACATTCCAGTCTGAGGATGTAAAGCTGCAGCTCCATAATGCCCTATTATATAGAGAACTGCTCTTTGGACTCCACACAATGTGTTAAAAAAAGATAAGTGGAAGACTATGGAATTTGTCAGACACATTTTCCATCCTCCCTCTCCCAAGTTGCTTTCTAGCCAAGGCAGGGCAACGGTGAAGCCCAAAGGTAAAAAAGCCTCTGCAAAGAGGCAGTGGCAGAGTGAAAATGAAGGTAGAGTTTTCTTAGACCACACCATTAAACAGGAAACATCTGTGACTGCTTCAGCCTCCTCTCTCCCCACCCTATCCATTTCCTTATGCAACTTTTGCCCTTCCACCAAAACCCCAAAATAAAGGGATAACTGGACACTTGCTTCTGACAGTGGTACACCATAAAAAAGGACAACTGTTTCTATTAGTCTCCAGGGGTTACAACGGTAGCTCCTCACAACACTGAGAAAAAAAGTGTTCCTTCCTGTGTCAAAGGTTTAAAAATCTAGTGGCACCAATTGTGATATAGATGTTAGCTCAGAAAATTGGTGCACTTTGCTGTAGCATAGACTAGATTCAGACCTTCTGAATCAATCTCTGTTTGTATAACTTGTGCACTAAACCAGGCCATCTCTTTTTTTTTGGAGAGGGTTTCTCTGCATCCTAGTGGCAGGAGTGTGCAGTTAGAACTCGTCTGATTGAAGGTTGCTGGAACAAGGCTCAATTTTGAGTGTTTTTATTGGTTAATTTGTTTAAATCGGTTTGCTGCTGTTATATTTAAGTGTGTATCTGTTCCCGTGTTAAATTGACCTAAACAGAGTTTAAATATCTTTAGCATAGTCTAGTTACAGGTTTTGCTGTATCCAGATCTGTTTGTGTGATTCTTGTTTTTCCTGCTATGCCATCTAGTATTGGCTGGAGTCTGCCTGCACTTGGTGAGAGTAAGTGAACTGGGTGGAACTGGTCTGGTATATTGTGTTTAACTAAGAGCTCAGGGGCGAGGGTTGATTGGTCAATTCCAGTGTTTCTTTTACTTTCCTTTTTTTGGAATTTAAACCCGCACTTGCATGGGTATGTGCTTGTTTGCACGTTGTGCACCACTGCCGTGCTGTTTTAACCCTTTGTGAGGTATCTCAGCTACATTTTCTCTCTTACCAACCCTCCCGTGTAAGTGAGGCCCTCCCTTGCAGCTACTGTATTGATTTTATCCTGCCCTACTCACACCTATAAGTACTCTCCTTAGATAGTACCCAGTCTACTATCTCTTCCACAGATTCTGACAATCATGGATAGACAATTTCCTATAATTTCTCCTGCTAGTCTGGTTGATATGGGCATCCTGAGACAATGTAGTAACTGCCTCATGTACACGAACAACCCTCTACTACTACCACCACCACCACCTAGGAACACAATATGTGAGAGATGCAGTTACATTAAGAACCTAGAATCCTTGCTGTCTCAATCACAAGCCAGTATATCTGGCAGTGAGAAGGTTGTCTGCACAAACACCAAAAACACACCTTTAACACCACCCACACCTGTACAACACACACCTACATATGTGGAGGTTCTCAACAATAACATATCTAAACAAAAGTGACCTCTGAAGCAAAAGCACACATGCACATCACAACCCACAGCACCAAGCACCACACATAGTACACACACCTATATCTCACAGCCTTCAAATAAGGCCCAGCCAGAAACCCAACACACTAGTCATAGAAAAATCTATTGTTAGACACACAGATGTGCCCCTCACCAGGCTAGACAAGGAGAAAGTCATGTTAAGTTGCTTGTCCGGTACTAGAATCTGCCATATCACACACACACACTCAAGTCTCTTAACAACATGTAGTGTTATGACTGTGTCATAGTCCATGTTGGTGTGAATGACTTGAGATGTACCTCTCTGGACTATATGAAGAGACATGACTGAGTTTGCTGAGTATGTGTCCCAGGCAGATATATCCCTAGTGTTAAGCAGCATCCTACAATCACCCAGAATGATGCCTTAGTACAAACAGAAAATGATTGACTTTAAGAATTGGCTTAGTTTCTGGTGTCATTCAAAGGGGATCCAGTACCTGACAGCATGGGAAGACATGATTGACAGACCACGATGCTTTGCCAGAGATGGTCTAAATCCATTTCCCATGGGCTTCAGGCTTCTGGCAAAGGCTCTTGCCTCCCCCATATTGCCTTTTTAGGCAAAGTCATGAGCACAAAATTACCAACATAAAAAATTCTTCTAAATGAAATTTAAAGGTCATGCTGCTAAACACTTGGAGTCTTACCATGAAACTTCACTTATTGCAAGCATTCCTCACCCTGGAGGATGCTGACATTTGTGCAGTCACTGAAACCTGGTTCAAAACTGCAGAGAGCACCCCAGCCTTACCAGATTACTCATCCTACCATACTTTCAGACCCCAAACAGAGGGCTACAAAGCCAAAGGAGGTGGAGTGTCAATATTTATCAAAGGCATAAAGACATCCAGAATGGTCAAAGAGTATATGAATAGCAGACACTCCAAGTGCAGTTAACTGTTGACAAAACACCTATTCAAATCATATCTAGCTACAGACCCCCAACCATGACTCAGGACACCCACTCCACCTATCTGGAATTACTTGAATCCATAAAGATTCGGCCCTCTACCCTGATCCTGGGTGACTTTAACTACCCAACCATAGAGTGGAAGACCTATTTTAGCCCAAACATGAATGCCCAGAGATTCCTCAATTTCATCAATGCCAGTGCATTGGATAAGCTGGTCAGCATCCCCATGAGAGGTGAAAATATCCTGGACCTGGTACTAACCAACATGAGTAGCCACAGTAGTACCCCTACAGTGTCATACTCCTTGGTAAGCTCCGACCATAAAGCGATCACTTTCAAAGTCACCCCCCCCCCCCAGGGTCAAACAAAAAAACTTTTCTAAAGCTGACTACAGTATCCTCAGAGCAAGTATAAGCAGCTTCACAGACACTGTTCCTTCAGTTGGAACTAGCACTAATGTGCAAGCCTACACCAAAAAAACTATATGAGCACCTACATAATTGCATGGACTCAGCAATACCTGATAGGACCAAATCATCTACCTCAAGGAAGAGTAAACCTGTCTGGTGGACAGAAGCAACAAATAAACTATAATAAAAGGAAAAAATTGCTGTCCAGGACCAAGAAGGAGCAGGTGCCAAGTTGGAATCAACCTCTCCTTTGTCTGAACAAGCAAATAAGGTCACTGATGAAATCCCCTAAGGCTAACTTCGAGTCCAAGTTGGCCACATCCACGAAGGATAATCACAAAGCCTTCTTCATATACTTCCACAATCTCAAAGGTAACACCCAAATCTGCTCTGAACTGGTGGTCAAGAACATCACATACACAAACGCCATAGATATAGCTAACCTGCTGGCAGACAGATTCAGTGAAAACATCACCCGCTGTCCCCATCAGTAAACCAGGACATCCCCAGCACCTGCCGCCCTCTTGTCATCACCAGGGAGCAGGTCTTTAATGCCCTCTCAAAGGCAAAAAATACAGCCTCCATGGGACCTGACAACATCCCTGGCTGCATCCTACATGAACTCAGGCATCAGCTCTCAGCACCATTAGGCACCCTATTCAACCAAAGCCTGAGCACTGGCTTTGTCCCAGCTGAATGGAGGACAGCCACTGTCATCCCTCTACACAAAGGTGGAGCTTCCACTGACCCAGGCAGTTATAGGCCCATTATTCTAACTAACCTGATCTACAAAGCCATGGAACGCATTATAATGGACCTTAAAAACAAGGACATTGGCAACCTCCAAACATTTGACAGCACACATTTTGGTTTTGTCAAAGGGAGATCATGCCTATTAAACTTGGTCAACTTCTTCGAAACAGTCACCAAAGCCATGGACGAGGGGAAGACTGTGTACACTGCTTACCTTGACCTAGCCAAAGCCTTCAACACTATTCCCCACTCGGGCATAATAGATAAACTCTCTCAACTAGGCATCAACCCATATGTTACCAGATAGATAGCTCACTGGCTCACTGACAGAACCTACTCAGTCAAAACAGTGGAAGCCACCTCTAGTAGCAGACCTGTAACAAGTGCCATACCCAGAGGATCGGTCTTGGGGCCTCTACTGTTTGGGATATATGTTTCTGAGGTACATGCCAAGACCAGTTGTCTGTGGCTGACCAAGTTTGCAGATGACTGCTAGCAGGGTGCTGTCTTAAATTCCCCCTAGTGATGTGAACATCCTCCAAGAGGGCCTTACCCAAACTAATGACTGGTGCCAGAAGCATGGCCTCTGAATGCCAACAAATTCATCATTATCCCCTTTGGGGAAAATGACATCCCCACTAATTATCACATTAATAACAACATACTTAGCATGCAATTAGTCATGAGGGCCTTGGGCACCCAGGTTGACAGGAACCTGATTTTTGACCACCACATTGCCCCCATTGTACGGAAAGCTTTCTACATGGCCCACCTCATAAGTAAAGGTATTTCATCCAGGAACAAGGAGATCATAACATCCCTATACTCCTCCCTTATCAGACCCATTATTGAGTACAATACCCCCTTCGGCATGTACCTTGCCAAGCACATACAGCAGCTGGAAAAACCACAAAGGTTCCTGACCAGGAAAATCCAGGGTCTCAAATACCTATCCTATACAGATAGGCTAAAAGCCCTGTCCCTCTGCTCAGTCTCATACCAACTGCTCAGAGGTCACCTGTGTCTAGCATACAAGGCCATCTCAGACCCAGCCTTGATGGAGTTGTTGCATATCTGTAAGTCAAGCTGCACTTGCACAATCCATACACAAGGCCTCAGTCTGGTATGTGACATTAATAGAACTTGTTGGTGGAATAGATTTGTGTCAAATGACTCCTCCATCTGTAGAATAGACTCCCTCTCCATGTCAAGTAGAGTACCTCACTAGCACTCTTTACGAGGAACCTGAATGACTTGATGGGAAACAGAAAATACACTCCTGGGATCCCATCTGTGTCCCTGCTGGACAGGGGAAACAGGTGCTGACTTTGTGGAAACATGGGCAAAATACTTGGCTAGGCTTATAAGGGCCTCCTCCAGGCCAGTAGCCTAGTATCATCTTATGAACCTATACCAAACAGAAGTTTCCCACTAATCAGAAAGAAGTTTCCCACTAATCAGAAAGAAAAAAGATTCTAGTATCAAAGAATGATGGACCAGTAATGTACCTTTTGAAGCTAAACAAGTTCTTAACCATATTGTCATTCAAAGTGTTAATGCACCACTTATTTTGCTAGCCCTCAATGTCTCATTGTTACATTAGATCTCAAAGGTGCCTACCTTCATACCCCATTTTCATGGGGCACAGAAGGTTCTTCAGATGTGCAGTGGAGGACTTTAGAAGTCTACTTCCTCACCCATTGGTTTCGCTACTATGTCCAGAGTATATATAAAATGCCTGGCCCCAGTGACAGCACACTGCTAAGCTAAGGGCATCTACATCTACCCCTGCAATCATGTTGGACTTCCCTAGAATGTGCGTTTCTGTCAGAAATCAATTGGATGAGATCGCCCATTGCCACACTCTTAGAGCTTCTCGACACAGGGGATAAAATTTGGTTCGCTGTTGTTTGTTGATATACCAGACCACTGAAAATGTCCATCTGAATCACAATCTCACCGGTGGGGAGAGTGTATTGCAAGGCCTGCAGTGCTAGGAGGACAGCTCTCATTTCCAGGACATTTATATGCAAGTTGGCCTCTTCGGAGGACCATGTGCTTTGGATTGTCCTTCCCAGGAAGTGCCCCCCCACCCTATCTGGGAGGCATCCATGGTCACTGGCTTTGGGTTGGGGAAGAACAAAGGGATGACCTTCTTGCACTTGACTTGATTGTATCCAGCATAGGAGATATTTCTTGCAAGCTTGAGTTATCTTTATCTGACTGGACAGAGGGTGGTAAAGAATGGACTATTGAGTAGCTAACGTCCATCGTAGTACTCTCATATGGTATCTTGATAACAGAACTAGGTTTATTGCTGCTGACATAGATCCGAAAGCTTGAAGGATTAATGGAGCTGAGAGAGAAGAGTTTTGGATGATCCTGACATGGAACTGAATACTCTGAACTCTCGCCAGAGGAAGAGATGCTGTTTGTGTGATTGTGCTGAAAGATCTAATGTTTGAGTGTCCCAGATGAGATTTGTTGTATTGACTGAAATACCCAGAAGGGAGTGAATTTGGAGTACATAATCTCGGGCTTGTATCAATTGATGTCTGGTCGGAGTGGTGATGAGCCAGTCATCTAGATATGGAAACACTCAGAATCCTTGCAGCCTCAAGTGAGCTGTCACTACTGCTATATACTTGTTGAACTCACACTAAGGGCTGTGGCGAGACCAAAGGGCAGAGCACTGAATTGGTAATGACTGGCTCCCAGAAGTAGTGCAGATATCTCCTGGAGTGTCTGTTTATGTTGATATGACAGTATGTTTCCTGAAGATCTATTGAGCACATCCAGTCGTTCTTGCACAGAAAAGGCAGAATGGACTGAACCATGACCATTTGGAACTTTGTGTACTGATCCGACTGATTCAGGTTGCTGAGATCAAAAAATGCCCTCCAGTCCCCTGTTTTGTTTGGCATTAAAAACAATCTTGAGTAAGTTCCAGACTCTCTCTGGTCTGGGGTGTCCTCTTGGATGACTGTTTTTTTTTTTTTTCTAGTAGCTTGTTTACTTCTAGTGCTGCTGTCTCCATATGATTGGGTGGAACATGACAGATTTTCTTTGAAATCAGAGGAGGTGGATGGGAAAAGAGTATAATATATCCTCTGCACCCATGAATCTTTTGTAGTTTTTAACCAGGTGAAGGGATAAATGACCCCCGACCACCTCCAGAGAAGGCAGTCAGACCTCCTTTTAGGAGTGCTGGTAGGATCTATCAGAGAAAGAATCTCTCGATCCTTGGGACCAAGGGAGAGAAGGAAACTGAAGGCTTTGAAAGAACATGCTTACAGGCCATAAGCTCCTTCCTCCCCAAAGGCAGTGTACTCGAAGAGGGAGTCAGAGCCAAGCTAACACCGAGGCTCCAAGGGGAGCAGACAGCTCTGACAACTTCATAATTGACTCCCAACACCTCAGATCTGGTGCTGATGCTATGGCTCCAAGAGTCATCCATCTCATCCACTCAGAGATGCCACTGGCTTCAATAATACATGTATCTTAAGATCCGATGTGAATGACTATGGAGCCTTTGGATCCAACAACACTGAAACCATAGGTCAGATCAGAGAAGGAGCAAGCAAGGCGGGGTTATGCTTACTAAGGTCTCCAGACCTGATGGAGTCAGAACTGGGAGAATGCCCATTTGTATCTGCATTGAGAGGAACTTCCTCCTCATTTTGTCCACATCAGCTTCAGTTAAACTTTTCGAAGAGCAAGTCAAAGATGCTGAGGATGAGGGTCTTGTATGGTGGTGTCTCAGAGAATGTTCCAAAAAGGGAGATGGCAGCCTAGAGGGATCAGATCTAACCCCAAGAGAGGAGATAGCATCCAGGGAGACTTTTCTTTCTGGATCTTTGGATCCAAAGATTTAGTAATCTTTGCTGGAGAGTGTTTTCTGGAATCTCTCTTCTGATATTTTATGGAGATGAGCCCCAGAAGATGCTGGTGAATCAGAAGATTTAGAGGGCAGCAAGCCCATAAGCAATAATTTGTTTTTATGGTCTATAATGGCCCTAGAGTTAAAACCATTATAAATGTCACAGTTCACATTTAAATATAACGGGCCTAAACAATGTACGCATTCTGAATGCGCATCTGACGGCATAATTTTGTGGCCACAGGCTCTACATTTTTTGAAACCTGCTGAGTTCTCTGATATTATGACATCAAGAAAGGAAACTGAGACTATACTAAAAACAAGCCAAAGACAGAAAAGGAGATGATAAAGATTTTTTTTAGAAATTTAAATATAATATAATTATACCAACAATGGTAAAAAGAGGTTTGAAGTACACAAAGGTACTAAAAGAAACTACCAGCAATGATGGATCAAAAAGAGGTGTACCAGTACTTGAAAGGAAAAATGGGAGGAAGCACTACCAGAAATGGTAGATATAAGGAAAGTTATAATATATAAAAAATAAAGAATTAAAGTTATTAACTCACCGAAACCCAACAATTATCAAAGTACTCAAGAGCTACAACAGTGACCATGTCTGGACTCCAAGGCAGCAAATGAGATCTGAGGTACATTTGGGGCTGGGGCATTATGAGAAAGGGAGGAGCTTGGGAGCTTTCAGTGATCCATGAACTAGTAGAAGTGGGCGAGTCGGATCCAAATCCAAGAATTGTGGAATGAATGAAAACGGACATCAGATCATATTTTTCATAATCTTCTGTATTCCCATGTTCTGTTTATTATCTGCCAAAATCTTAAATGTTCTCATAGGTAAATGCAAGGCTATATGTCTGTAGACCACTACATACCTAATCAGTAACTTGATGTCAGAATGAAACCTTGAACCTGTGAGGCAAACACCTTAACTATTAGGTCATCTCCTCCCCACCCCCACACCCTCATGAATCTCTCAGTCCTTCTTGTGAGTACTGAATCCTCTTCCATTTAGAAAAGTAAATTGACTACAGGAAGTAAATCAGTCTCAGTTGTGTTGCACTAAAGTATTTCTTCCAATCAGGCATACCCAGTCCTTCCTGTTTCACCAGCAAAGTTAGCTTTGGTGACTGTATCATCCCCTTTTTACCTTCCCCAAATCCATTTTTTCCATTCTTAATTCTTAGCCATATGTTATCTGCAGGGGCACAGTAAAATGCTTTCCCCATACATGGTATTAATGGAACCAAAAACATTTTCACTCTCTGTACTTATATTGTATATGTCCATTACCAACAGTCTCCTTTTACTTATTTTATGGCCCACTGGATAACGTCAGTCTGTGCCTCTTTGGCTGACTGTTCTACTACTTTCCTCAACCTAATATTTTATTTATCATGTCCTAAAGAAAGGGATATCTCTAAACCAGTTCAAATATAAGCACATAGTTCAAAACCATTGTTTTTGTTAATTATCTTTATTGAATTATCACTTATGGCATAGGTAATCATACATTTACATAAATGAAAAAACATGTTGATATATTCTCAGAAACGTTATACATCACATATAATCTTCTGTACTTTCAATGTCAATCTAGCTTTACATAGTTTACTTAATTCTTCCCTTAAACATCATTCTTCCTCCAAAATATTGTTCTGTATGTATTGTTTCCACAATTCCTATTTGTTTCTATGTAATTTGCTCCTATCCTTTCCTAAAGATCTCACTTTCACAAAATTTATTTTATCTCTATTAATATATTCACTACTTCAGTTACAGGTGGTTTAGATTTTTATTTCCATTTTCTAGTACTCACTTTTTGGCAGCCCCCAGAATTAAACATAGCAAGGCAATTCAGAACATGTAACCCAACTAAATAAAAAATAATTTCCTCAGTTAAACCAGTTTGCTCACCCTAATTTTAAAGCCTTCCAACTCATTACGCTCCAAAAAAACATGTTCCTAATTACCTTTCTTCCACTTCACACCTCCAACATTTGCAGTATACCTAAGGAAAATTCACTGGAGTCTGCTTGGGCTATAAAAATATACATGCAAACATTTCCAAGCAAAAATCCTAAATCTTTTAGACTTAGTTGCACATTTGGGAGCTATTTTCTAAACTGCTCTAATTTATTCCTATAGTTCTCGTGCAATATTTTATATGCCCTAATAATGCCTTTTTAACAACAGTTCATGTTCTAGATTCAAATAAAATCTCTACCAGTGCTAGTCTTTCACTTAGGATTCCCAATTCCTTTCTCTTTGTCTATACTATATTGATCCTTGATAGGAAAGGCAGTCTCTACAATGCAGTCAATAGTTATTATTGACCCCTTCCCATTCTATTACATTTCCCTATTTCCTCCCAGTATCTTGGTTCCTTTGCCAGTTTTCTCCAGTACATTTCTGCCCCTTCTTGTCTATTTCCTGCACCCCTAATTACAACCGTCCTTATCTTCAGAATCTCCTTTATCCATTCCCATGTTGGCTTAACTCTTAAAATACTTTCTTCTACTTTATGACTATAATATTCTGTATGGCTATAGTTATTATGGATCTACATCTAAAATCCCACTCATTTCTTATTTCTTGAGCTTCCCCCCATATCACCAGCACCCCTTTTCACTTTGAATTGTAGCTTTCTGCTTGTGCTATGTGTAGGAACTTTAACTGTGTAGCTCTAAATATCCCTTCAAATCAAGTAATCTCAAACCAACTCACTCTATAAGGAAGATCAACTTATCCCACTTGACTCTTGCCCATTCCCCTCTCAGACAGAATCCTTCAAATCTTTATTCTTCTCCTTTGGTTGATAAAAATGCATCTGTCCTGGGTATAAAACTAAAGGGACTAAAGCCTTTTCATTGTATCTCACTGTCCATATCCATAAACAAGAGCTTCCAGTTTCTTAGTTTTTGTATTATCTTCTGTTTAGTTTCTTGTCACATATCCTTAGTTGCTACAACAGAATCCGTTTTAACCCATATTCATGAGTATTTCATTTTACCATGTCCCCATAAATATGGGTATTGCTGAGCCAGTTTGTGTATTGTGTATCTTCATCAATTTTATATCTCAAAAGACTTGAAACTGTCTTAGAATCTTCTACAACACTGAAATGTCCTTTGTTGGTTTTATCAGGTACAAAATAATATATCTGCAAATAAAGCCAAGTTTTCTTAATTACCATTCCAATTATATCCTCGAATGTTTCTCTAAGTATAACACAAATAACAAAGGGGAAAGAGGACACACCTGCCTGGTTCCGCTTTAGACAGAACTTATCAGAGAGGAACCCACACTTTTAATTTTCACCTCCGATCCCACATATATCTCCTATTTAACTTTACTTGTATGTCAGGAAATGCAAATAGTTCTATTGCCCTACTCATAAAATCCCAGCTTACTCTGTCAAATGCTTTCTTTGCATCAAGACCCACCAACAATAGTGGTATTTTCTTACATTCTATTAATGTTGTCAAATGTTTGCTTCCCCTCCAGAAAACCACACTGATCAATTTCGGCAATACCCTTGCCATTTTTTTAGCCATTATAGACACACTTTATAGTCATGGTTTAGAACTGAAATGGGCATATATGAAGCTGGCTGTGATGAATCTTTATCATCTTTAGGTATTACAGCCACCACAGCATTCTTCCAAGATGTTAGTGCTTCCCATTCAGGGTGGCATACTGGTGCAGCAGTTAAAGTTGAGGAATAATATGTAAATTCTCTCTGAGTTCCTAATGTCACCTCACAGCAAAAGGTTCTCCAGTTCGATTCTCGGCTGGGCTGTCTTCTGTGTGGAGTCTGCATGTCCTCCCTATGTTCATGTGGATTTCCTCCAGGCACTTCGGTTTCCTCCCACATTCCAAAGACATGCATCTGGAGTGTTTTTCCCCAGGCCTCCACTGAAAATAGGCTCTGTCCTAGACAGACTTTTCTGGTTAACAAATGTAAATAAATAAATAAATACTGTTAAAACCCTCCATATCTTTATCACTTTCTTTCTTCCCGGCTTCCGGTCTTCCACAGGAATGCCACCTATTCATGGAGACTTTCCTGTAGATTGGTTATACATCATATTTTTGTCTCATCTCCTCCTATCCTAACTCAACAGAGTGTCATCTACCTTTAACCTTGACATATTTAATTTTTCCATAAATGTTTTTATTTGTACTTTTTCTTGATTTCCATATTTCTCTGCTTTATACATATTTTCATAAAATTTCTGAAATGTTTCTAATACTGCTACAGGATCTCTGGTTATTTTCCTTGTTATAGGCTCCTTGAGCATGGCAGCAACCCTTTCCACTTTCTGTTGCCTGAGTTGTGCTAAACGTTTTTGTGCTGTAGAGTTGTTATAAAAAAACAGTTGCTTAACAACAATATTTCTAAATTCATGCATATTATCCAGGTAGTGCCTTATTTTCTGTTTAGCACTCTGCAGCTTCACCTGTTCTTGTTCAATGAGATCTCCCTTATTCTGCAAATATTTACCATTTGTCAGTCCCTCTAAATAATTCTTGTTACTTCTTAACCATATCTCTTTTTCTTTTATTTCTACCATATTTTTAAACCCCACTTTCATTTTATCCTACTCCCTAGCTACATCTTCCAAAAATTTTTGTCTTCCCTAATAACTCCTGAATAAATTCCACTACCCATTCCTTAAATTCCTCTCTTTTAACTGAGACTCATTTTTTATTTCATTTTTATTGATCTGAAATAGTTATTGGATATGTAGCAAAACTTTCAGTTAAATGCACATGTTCCTGTGAAATATAATTTCTGTCTTGCCTAGCCCAGTTGTTATCTTTTGGGGAATAATATGTAAATTCTCTTGAGTTCCTACTACTGAATTCTAGGCCCCCCAATACACCCTCATGGTTGCAAATCAAATTTCATTTCCCACCTGTAAGTAATCTCTGCTGAAAGCTGATTATTTCTCCTATAATTTTCTTTAGTTTCACTGTAGCAGTTTTAGGTGGAATATAAATACATGACAGTGTAATACTCTTCCGTTGTCAGTAGCCCCTTACTACTAGAAATCTACCATTATCATCCTTTTCCCCTCTTCTATCACTATTGGAGGTCCTCTAGTGACTAATATAAGTACTCCCTTTTTTTTTGCCTTTGACCTACAAATTCTGATGAATAACCAACCTGAAATCCTTTCTTTATCAAATTCACATGCTCAGTTCTTTCCAGCTGTGTGTCCTGTAGCACAGCTATTTGCACTCTGCATTTATAAATACAGTTTGCTAGTCTGTCTTTTTTTGTATGTACCTATGAGACCATTCACATTCCAAGATAATATGGAAAGTGTTGCCATTAAGAAGTTATTGTTCCTACCGGTTATGTATAACAGCTTTTTCCAAAAAAATGTCTATATTCAACTTATGTTATATACATGCACCAATGTTTAGCAGGTTGATCTTTTATACAGTTGTTTCTTGTCATGTCCATTTGAACCTATATTACATCTTGCAAGACTTTTTATTTTAAATAAACCCTCAAAGAACAACAACAAAAAACAAGATACTCCAGAATAACCCCATAACCTGTTAATACAAGCACTCAAATAATGAAGTTTCCTAATAGGAATATTTGTCCCAGATTGACATCTACACTCACAGGCTATAACTGACCTGTAATTAAAGTTATCCATGCTAAGACTCACGGTGTGGCCTGTGCTTCTACTTAGACTAAGTGTTGTCTGTTTTGTCTTATCTTTATTCATCTTCCAGATGCAGAAAACAATTTAAATGGTTTCAGAAAATATTAACTTTTAGCTTTAGAAAATATAGGTTCATAGATAGGTACTAGGCTATCGGCCCTATGGCCTATACAAGCCTAGCCATAACAATTCCCTGGCTATTGCTTCCCACAAATATTTACTTTCCTGGACCCCTGTCTAGCTTATCAGCTTGTCTCCATAGAAATATAAGAACCAGCCATTCCCTATGCAAAAGAAAGAAAAAGCATATCAACTCTACTTATATCATGATCTGTATACTTTTACATCCCATCCCACCTCAACAACCCAAGATTACAGCCTATTATCTTAAGCATGCTTTTGTCCAGAATTTCTTCTCTTTTTTATTGATCGTTCAAAACTATAGCTTTAGTCTTCATTTCATTAATCTTCTAACCTGTTAATTGGCTAAACCTTTTTAATGTTTTGAATAAAATTAGCAAGTCTTGTTCTGGATTTGAGACATACATTATTATATAATTCACAAAACATATATTTTTAATTCGGGTCCCTCCACTCACATCTGTTTAATCTTGACAGTCTCACTTTAAAGCCCAGAGATGGACACCCCTGCTTTGTTCCTGTCCCTAACTTGATCTTTCCCAAGAGCTTTACTTCACATTTTAATTATTTTTCTGAATTAATGTATATTCTAAAACTCAGTGATACCAGAAAACTAAAGCCTTCTATTGTTTTCCTCAAAAACTCCAAGCTTACTCTATCAAAAGTTTTATTAGCATCCAGACCTATCATCATTAGTGTTTTTTTCTCATCTCCCTCCAGTAAACGTACCTTGATCCAGATCTAGGAGTTTAGGTAGTTAGTATCTTTGCTCATTTCATGGATAACATAGTTATGAATTCTTTGCAATAATGATTTAATACTGAGCTTGGTGTGTATGAGCCCAGATATATTGGGTCTTTTCCTTCTTTTGGTATTATAATCACTGGTGCCATTGCTGAAGATGCCAGTGGATTTCTTCCCATGTCTTTAGGGTTGCCACCTTTCATTGTGGCTAAAACCAGAGTAAGAACACACCCCTCTCCATGCCCACCCTGCCCTTTCTCCCACCCACTTTGTGATGTCACTGTGGCATCATCTGGTGGGGAACACCCTCTTTTTCTGTTCCTAATACCTGCTTTTGGCTGATTTACTGTGCTTTTCTGTAAAAAAGCATAGTAAATCAGCAGATTTACAAACTCTTGATAGTCTTGTTTCCTTTTTTTCAAACAGAATACCAGAGTTTGTACAGTGTTTTCTGGACTACCAGAGAATCAATTTGATTTCCGGATAGTCCAGAAAAAAAAGGTGGGGTGACAACCCTACATGTCCTAATAAATTGTCTCATCTGCCTTCTGCCTTTTCTAGATTCCTATGAAAATATTGTCTCTACCCAGTATTTTACCAGCACTTTGACTTTTTATTGCCTCTTCAATTTCTTCCAACTTTACCTGCCAGGTATTTTCCTGTCTGTCTTGTGTAACTTAGGCAAATCTATTTTTTCCAGATATCTTTCCATTTCATGTTCTAGCTTGGATATATCATTTTTATAAAGCTGAACATAATATTGTGCAATTATTTCTGGGATTTTGTTGGGTTTGTTTCCATTTCCCTGAACGTTGATCTCTCGAGTTTTGATATTCTCTCTGTCTTTTGCTGTGTCATCCTTTGTACTAGCATTTTTGTTGCCTTAGGATTATTAACAAAGAACTGAATCTGTAATGCTTTTGCCCTACACTCATTCACATTTTCTAGATGGGGTTGCTCTATCATGCTATTTTAGCTTTTTACTTTGGGGTTCTGATGAAGTCAGTTTTGATGAAAACGCTTAACCATCTTTTTATATTTGTTAAATGAATGTGTTTTATATTGGGACTCTGAGCCTTACTGGTCACACCACCTGTGGATTTGTTGTTGCAGTTTTGGTTTCTTTATCCTTTGGCAGCACGCTTTGTTTTTTTGGGTGAGCAGACATCTCTCCCGGCTGAGTTCCTGCTTGTCATTTTTTTCCTTTACTATAGAGGGTACAAATTGAATATTAACAGTACAACTGAAGTGAACACTATACTTTATTGTCGCTTACCTAACTGCTGTGGAGAAACAAGTTTTTACTAGTTCTCAAAGTGGAGAAATTAACATTCTCTATGGGCCAGCATAATGTGAATGGGAATGAGGGAATAGTTTCCCAACTACTGAAACTGTTTACACAACCCAAGATCCTTTGCAACATTGTTACAGGGTAGAGAGCATCAGAGAGACAGAGTTAACTTAAGGGAGTATTCTGGGACCAAGGAAGGCCCTGGGACAAGCCATTTTAACTTTAACACCCAGGATTTGATTCCTTGTGGACACAAATCATATGCCAATATTGTTCAGGATACAACAGGGTGTTTTAACAGTTGGATGGATGGACACAGAGTTGTTACTGGGTGCTGGAACTATGAGTAATAGTAACAATAAAAAACTTCAGGAGAAGTTAAATCAGTTTGAGACTTTCATTAAACAAAATTAGGAACTTACAATGTGACAATATGATTCTAACTGAAAGTATTAATAGAAAAACAGTGCCCAAGGGCCTCAGGATGTTTAAATTCCCTAATGGTTTATTAATGGGACAGTCAGAGGCTGATGAACATTTAGCCATGTTTGATCACCATGGCATAGAGCTTATGCAATTCATTTTTAGACTGAATGAAAACAAAATTAATGATTTGTTAGAAAAAGCAAATGTTTTAAATAATGAAATTTTAGATGGCGGTTCTTTAGAACTGTTTGCTGAAAAGTATGATATGCTGTTTGAAAGGGTGGAAAATAATGTCAACAATAATTTGAGAAGAAAAAGTAAAAAGCTGGATAGAGATGCACTTGAATATCAAAATAACTTAGCATACCCCTTCACCAAAGCATACTTGGGAGCCAATGAATGCAATCAAAACTTTGGAAGCCCAGACCACCAGCAAGGGACAGATGGAGCAGTGCAGGGATTCCATAAAAGGCCACAAGGTGGGTCATGGAGAAATCCTAGTCAAACCTCACTACAGGATGAGGAAGTGTTTGAAGATGGTGACTCTGGACCTAGAAGGTCAGAGAGGATACAAAATAAGAACAAAAATAAATATAATCAATTTTTAGGTCAATCCCACGGGCAACAGAATTTGAACAATGGGGGGACAGAATGGGTTGGAAAAAGAAAACAAACAACCATTAAGGGAACAAGGATATGACATGAAGATCATTAGTGCATTTGAAGGGAAAATGATGAGTTATGGGGGTTATAATATTTTTAATTACACTGATATAAATCTTACCCCCAACACATTTTCCCTTTTTTAGGAAGGGGTTGAAATTGATTTCCTCATGAAATTATGATTTAGCTGACAGACTTATTGAGTTGAAGTTATATGTTAGGAAACTGAATTTGCAATTATTTTTAAGGACAATAACACCAGTGTTCAAAATGATGTAAGAAGGAAAAATGTTTTAACCCACCCATTCACCCTATAATTTCAAATTATGAGAAAATCTGTACTAATGACATTTATTAACAATTACAACAGTCTAATAAAAAGTTTTATAACATTAGTAGAGAGGAGGCAGTTCTCCTTCATGAACTGAGACAGAATGACGCTGTTCGGGTTATGAAACCGGTCAAAGGGGGTAGGATGGTGAATGTGATCAAGGCTGACTATAAACAAGATATGTTAAACATCTTGCACGATACTGAGAGGTATGAAACAGTTTATTTGAATCAGGTTTTTATAGCACAGAGAAAAGTGCAACTCTTTCTGGAAGGTTCGTTATATCAAGGGGTAAAAAAATGAAGCGACTTATAGACACCTGTTAAATGATCATCCAATCATTCCTATGGTGTTTGGTATTCCAGAAACCCACAAAAATGTATATACCCCCCCCGATATTAGCAGCTAAGAACAGCAATATTCACCCCTTAGCAGTGTTTATTTATAGAGTGATTCAACAAAATTTAAAACCTATGGGTTATGTGATAAAAGACTCGTGAGATTTCCTTACACAAATTAAGCAAGAGTTTTACAATGATGGAATGTGTTTTATTACCATAGATGTTGTTGATCTTTTTTCATCGATACCACATGATGGAGGATTAGAGTTGTTATGGATGCCTTGGTAGAACTTACTACCCTTAAACCTAGTTTAGCTAACTTTATGGTAGAAGGTATGGAGATTATTCTTAAGAACAATTATATGGTTTTTGGGCATGAATTCTTCAAACAAGTAAAAAGGGGTGGCAGTGGGCGCTAATTGCACCCCTACCTATGCAAACCTGATCATGTATGCATGGGAGAAGAGATATGTTTTCTCTCAAGGTTATGATGAATGGTACATCTTAGATTTTTGGATGACATCTTTGTTCTATTGAAAAAGAAAGATAGTAAAAGGGATGAGTTCATTCATCATATTAATAATGTGAATTAATTTCTTAAGTTCACACATACACATTGGGAAGACTTGGTAGATTATTTAGATGTAACCATCTTTAAAATTAAGACATAGGGTATGTTTGGCTCTAAAGTTTATAGGAAACCTACCTTCTCAAATAGTTATTTTGATTATACTAGTCAGCATCTCCCCCATATTAAAAGAAATATTGTAAAAGGGCAAATGGTAAGAGCTGCCAGAATGTGAACTGACCTAAGCACATTCAGACTTGAACTTGGCAATTGAGTCAGTATGTTTTTAGAGAGGTGGTACCCGAAGAATTGTCTTTTAGAAATGGGAGAAAACATCTTGAATGAATGGAGAGTAAAACATATTCCCCTATCGAGTTCTAGTGAAGGGATAGTTGGGCACAAGTACCAAACACACAAACATTTCCCCCATTCTGTTCATTAATTTTGATGGTAAAAGTGATGTCTTGAAAGAGATTTTAACAATAATTGGACCATTTTTAGAGGTAACACAGAAATTTTTGAACAACTTGGGGGAAAAATCAAAATCTGTCTTTAAGACAGGTAACAATTTAAAAAACTTACTAGAACATCTGATTAAAAGGCATGCTGACAACAGTACTTTGGGGGGGAATAAAAAGTGTGGTATGTGTAACTAATGAAAATACATTAATCAGGACAGTAGTATTGTTGTTGGAGCCCCCCACAGAGAGTTTTTCTGAGTTCAGGGAATTGTGGTATTGTGCATATTGAGGTGTGTAAAACCTGTAATTTTTTTTATATGGGGAAAACAACTAGAAGTTTACAGAAACGCATCAATGAGCATTTATATGCAGTTAAGAATGGTAGCAATGCACTATTTAGACATAATAATGGACCTTGTCAAGGAAAAAAAAATAAAATTTGGTATTTTAGAAAGAATTATGAAGAATGTGAAGGGAGGTTACTGGGAAAATAAAATTGAGGAGAGTGTGGTCAAATGGCAATTGAGACTAAATGCAACATCTGAGCCAGGGATAAATGACAGTACCTCTAGTATGCCTGTGCTTAAGAGAAAAGCCATGTGTGTATAAATTAGGGTAATACCCCTTTAAAATGTTTATGTTATCATGTGACCTTACATTTTAGATATTTAAGTGTTTGTTTTTTTAATTCATGGTTTTGATGAAGTCAGTTTTGACGAAAGTGCTTAACCATCTTTTTATATTCGTTGAATAAATGTGTTTTATATTGGGACTCTGAGCCTTACCGGTCACACCACCTGTGGATTTGTTGTTACAATTTTGGTTTCTTTATCCTTTGGCAACACACTTTGGTTTTTATTTGTATCTTTTTGCATCTCCTTATCACCCTATTTCCTGCTGTCTTCTATTTTTGCAGCATCTTAATTTTCCTGAGTGATTGCCTATTCTTTTTGTAACTTCCCATATTTGTCTTGTCTCAGTTTTCACTAAATGATTTCAGTTTTAATTTACAATTGTTCCATATATTGGGAAGGCATTGAGTGTATGCCCTACTATATTTACAATTTCATTCTTCATTAATCTACCCAGTCTACAAGTTCTTCCCCCCCAGCAGGTACATTGGAAAATGACAGAGTCTCTCAAAATATTCCCTAGCCTGCATTCTTAATCTTGTTTGTATAGGCACATTATTTGGTAATACTATCTTGTGGGACTCCATACCATGCACCATATAGATATATTGCTTTAAAATGTAGACTCTATCCAACCTTGCCCGAACTTTACTCCTTCCAGAGGAAAAAAGTGTACAATCTTTGATGTTGAAATAATAATCCTATGTCCACAAACACCAAAACATGTGCATAAATATTCCTAGAAACAATCCTGCCCATGTTTACTGGCTTTCCCTGGGCCCAGCTGAAGCATCATATTTCTGGCACACTGTATTTCAGTCCCCAGCCTTAACTAAAATATTTTTGAAAAGCCATAATTTCCCCCGGCATCCTTTTGATATAATTGATGGATGATATGGTGGTAAATGTATGGATGCTAATGTTATTTTAATTCCTTGCCAGAACCTTTTAATCAAAATATACCTTTCAAGTGTGTCTCCATTCTCATTTACATCTATGCATTTGAATCTATGCATTTCATTACTAGTAACAGCACTCCTTTCTTATTTTCATTTTACTTGTGTTTATCAGCACTTTATTTTCCTTTCTGCATACATGTATTTCCTGTAGCATCACTGTTTGTATCCTACTCTTTGAGATATGCCATAGCATTATTTCCTGCTTTTCCCCCATTTTTTTATATACATAGAATTGGGGTGTTATGTCAACCATCCCCATCTCTCTCTATTCAATGCCACTCTTTTACCTTCTATGACACTTATTCCTTGGACTGCTGAGCAGGTTGTTGTTGGCAATTCCTATGAATGGGGTCTGATGACTATCTTCTTTATCTGTCTTTGCCTTGCAACCTGATAAGATTTTCTTTGTGCCATGCAGTGTGACTTTCTCCTGTAGCTGGAAGAGTGCCTCTGATGCCTTGATGTTTTTACATAGATCACCACTGCAGTAGCCTAGGCTGTTAGGGTATTCCCTTTGCACAAGACATTTTCCCAAATCTTTGGTTGCCTTCCCTGCAGTTCAACTCCAGGAGTGCTTGAGGCACTCTGTGTAAAAAGGAGTCGGAGTACCAGAATATTTCAGTTTCTTGCCACAGAAGTGAATGCTTCTGCATCAGGCCCCACGATTCTCTCAATCAGCTAGCAATCCTTCAACAGGTGGGATGTCATGTCCCTGCTGGGGAAGCCTTCCCATCTCAGTTACTTTTCTGGTCAGTTTAACTACTGTTTTATTTAACACTTTTATTGAATTATCACGTACGACATAAAGATACATTTATATAAAAGAAAGCACAGTTGCAAATGTTATACATCACATACATTCTTTTATACCATTATCATCAATCCAGCATTACAAAAATTGGTCAATTCCTGCCTTTCCTTAAACTTCACTCCTCCTCCAAAACATTATTTTGCAAGTATTTTTCCTACAATTTCCATTTTCTCTATGCAATTTGCTCCTACCGTTTTTTAAAGATCCTGCTTCCACTTTTATCTCTGTTACAATATTTACTGCTTCAAATACAGTTGGTTTAGACTTTGATTTCCATTTCTAGCAACTGTTTTTTTGGCAGCCACCAGAATTAAACTTACTAAATCTAGGCAGATCAGATCCTATATCCCAGCTCAAAAATGTCCTTAGTTACACCCATTTGCTCACCAAATATTTCTGACAGAGTTCTTTGTAAGGAATTTTTAAAATCTGCCAATTTACTACACTCCCCAAACATATGTTTCCAGTTTCCTCTTTCTCCCCCATCACACCTCTAACATTTGCTTTGCACTTGAGGAAAAATTCTCTGAAGTCTGTTTGGGGAATAAAAATACTTGTGCAAACATTTCCAAGCAAAAATCTTAAACCTTCTGAACTTTTGTTGCATACATATATCCTCCCTTTCTTCCCTGGTAAATTGCTTTTCCAGTCTCTCTTCCCAATCTTTTGTAATCTCCTCTGATTAGTTCTTATAGTCACTGTGCAATATTTTACATGCGGTACTAATTCTCTTTTTTCAAAAGCAGTTTCTTTCCTATATTCAACTAAAAACTCTAGCAGAGCAGGTCGTTTACTTAGGAATCCCCTATCCCTTTCTCTTTGCCTATACTCTGATATCATTCCTTGCTAGGAAAGGCAATCTTTAGCCTACAGTCCAAATCTCTTTTTTTTTTTTTTTTTTTTTTAAACAAGAAACATTTTTACTAAATTATCACTTATGGCATAGGAAATCATACATTTATATAAATGAAAACAAACCACATTGACATATTTTCATTTGCATGCCAGTATAATTGTCCGTGCTTGCCAATAGTGCCCTTTTACCACAAATATACCATTATGTCTTTTTTTCCTTTTTTATCACTACTGGAACCCCTTTAGAAATTAGTATTACTACTCGTCTTTTCATTTGTGCCTGATATACTGCTGAATATCCATTTTGAAATTCTGTTTTTATCAAATACATATGCTCATTTCTTTCCAAGTGCGTTTCTTGCAGCATTGCTTTTTGAACTTTGCATTTCTTAATACAATTCAATACTCTTTCCTTTTTGTCTATACCTATAATGCTATTTATGTGCCGATATAATATAAATAGAATAGCCATTAGGATAAAAAAATACAGTTGTGTAAGTTGAACTTACCATAACAGCAGATGTTCAAATGATCATTGCTGCAGTTGCCTTAGCTATATGGGTTATAGCCTGGCCAACTTCCAAAGCTTCAGGGCACCTACTATACACCCACAGTGTGAAGCAGCTCAAGCTGAGCTGACTAAAAAAACAGGTTTGGGTGCAAAGCCCTTCAGAGCTTTCCTGCCATCAGACAAAAGGAGTCTGAGCCCTGAAAGGGCAAAGCTAGGAATAAGAAAATAAAGTCTCCACACCCTGGCATAAAAAAAAACACACCAAAAAAAAAGGGGGTGTATGGTGGGAGCAACCACTGCAGCAGTTATCATTCAAACATAATTTAGGACTATTAAATCTACATTTGGGAGGTGGAAGGAGAAGAGTCAAGGAACCCCTGGGGAATGGTCCTAGCAAACCCTGGTCTAGACCTAGAGATGGTCTCAAGCTTATAGTGTTTTGTAACTTAAGTGTTAAGTATGTACAGCAGACTAAGTATCAGTTTCTGGAATACTTCTAGAACCCACTCCTTTCCAAAAACCCATAGATGCAGCTGAGGCCCTAGTAGAGTAGGCCTTGACCCATCGAGGAATAGATTTGATATGGTGAGTATAACAAGTAATAGCCTTAAACAACTATTTGGAAATAGTCAACACAGGTTGTCCCTTCTTCTCACCTTCAAAAGAAATAAACAATTGATCTGTCAAGAACATTCCAGAGTAGTTTGTGGAAATCCAAGGTATAGAGTATCCTTTCTCCCTTATTTTTAGGTACAGGCAAGAAAACAGGGAAATGGATAGTTCCTGTCCAAAAGTAAAGAAAAGCCACATGTCTTCCAGGCCTTCTTGCATAGAACTCTGGAACAGAATCTTGTCAGTTGATTGTTCAAAGAAGAGGCAAAGAGGCTTACTTGAGGAACTTCCCACAGATGAATCAAATCTTGGAAGACCCCCTGATCTTGTTTTCATTTATGAGGGTCTGTCCTCATCCTGCTCAGCTTGTCTCCCAGACAGTTTTGCTTTGACAAAAAGTAGGATGCTTGAAGAGTGAGATTGTGCTGTGAAGTTGTATCCCAAGCTAACATGAATAGTCTGCAAATGGGATATGACCTGGTTCTCCCTTGCTTGCTGATGTACCACATGATTGTGGTGTTGTCTGTAACCACTTGAAGAGGTCCCAGTGACCAAAGATGGTTCAGAGAGTTGATTGCCTTGATCAGGGTAAGCATATCCTTAGCATCTATGTGCTGATGTACCACATGATTGTGGTGTTGTCTGTAACCACTTGAAGAGGTCCCAGTTACCAAAGATGGTTCAGAGAGTTGATTGCCTTGATCATCTGTCTTTGGTGTCCAGCACTTCCTGCACTTTTATATCTTGTGAAACTGCTCCCCAAGCAAAGTCTGAAACATTGGTGATGACTGCTTTAGAGCACAGAGGGAGGGGGGGCTTGATTCAAAGATATCTATTGTCTCCACCAAAGTATCTCTTTTCTGACAAATCTCAATACTAGGATTTGAAAAGATAAAGGGTGTTGATTCTGATTTTGAACTTGGGCGCTATCACCAACAGGTTTAGGAAGGAAAGATTCAGAACTGGTCTCCAAGTACTTCCTCTGGCATAAGGAACATCCTTGAATAAAATCTCTTCCCCACCTGGGAGGGAGGAACTGGTTGTATCATTCTTTGTGAACAGGTGGAAATAAAACAGTCTGATCTGGAAGATGAGGAATGACTCTCTGGAAAGGAGGAATTTCCTCCCATTACCATATTAACCTTGAATGATTTTCAGAACCTATTTGTTGGAAGCAATATGTTGCCAACGAAAATAAATGCAGATTTAGACTTTCTGGAAGCAAAAAGGGGTTGGGTCACAAGGTCTCTTGAAGAGTCATTCATACTTATTGGACTGACTTTGGTTTCAGGAGGTTCAAGACTTCTTTTTTGAACCCCCTTGCCATTTCTTCTTCTTTGTATGTTTGCCTGAATTTTTGTTGAGATTGCTTAATCTTTTTTTTTTTTTTTTTTGCTAAATCTGGATTAGGAGATAGAAAATCCCTTGGACAATTTGGAATAAGAGTGCTGAAAAATCTTAGCAATTGCCTGGATCAGTTTGCTCCTTTCATTACACTTTTTGATCATGTCTGTAGCAGAGGTGCCAAACACTAAATGTCTATCAGAGGGAGAATTTAAAATCTCATTTGTAATGTCAACTGGGAGGTTTTGAGAATGCAGCCTTGCAAACTTCCTTAAAACAGTACCAGTGGCCACAGCCCTGGAAGAAGTATCAACAGAGTCATACACACAGCAATCACTGAGTAGCGATTTGTGCAATAGAAGAAACTAAATTATTTATAGTAGATTTTTCCTCACAAGAAGAAACTGTAGATAAAATGTTTGTCATAATTTCCCAAATTGCCAGAGCAAAATTTAAAAAATTTTAAAATCAAAGTTGCAGAAGTATACACTTTCCCCCATACCTATCAATAATTTTGCCATCCTTATCAGAAAGAGTAGGACTGGAATTAACTTGGGTTCAAAGGTAGGTACTAGGCTATCGGCCCTAGAGCCTATACAAGCCTAGCCAAAAAGGTACCCTGGCTTTCACCAGTGTACCAACTAAGTGTTTAGCAGCTATGGGATCAACTAAACCTATAGCTGTTGGGTTAGGTTTTGGAATACTGTATAAAATTAAAAAAAAATAACTTTATACATCCTATCTGCCCTTTAGGGACAGCTGGTTGATTAATCAGTAAAACTGCAGACAGTAACACACCCATGTTCTAAAGCAGATAGGAGGAATGGGTGTGGGTTTTGGAAAATTCTTCTGTAACCCATATTTTCTGTGGAACTGAGAAACCACAGTGTTCTCCCACTGAAAACACTGCCACATTCTAGCAATAGTTCAGAGAAACAAAACATCCACAGGGAAAATCAGACACTGAGTTTTCCTCTAAGTCTGAATCAGAAATCCAAGGAAAAAATTGTATCCATCCTTGTATCTTCCTCTTCAGATTCAGAATCTTTTCCAGAAAACAGGAGTCCATCCTTCTTTCTCCAGAAACTATTTTATTAGAGGGAGCAAAAGTCTGAATTAAACCCTAAGCCAGACCAGTAAACTGCAGCTATCTAAGAAAATTTCAGGAGTAGAATACATGCTTGGTTTTCTGTTTTTTTTTTTTTTTTTTTTTTTGACAGGAAAAACAAGGCCAACTAATAGCAGCTGCTTCCCCAGGGATGGGCACAGTATTCTGGTACAGCAGTGAAATCTTTCCTGTTCCTCTCCCAGGACTGACAAGAGTGTTTTCACTTAACCACTGAGGGGACCCCAACAGCCACAAAGGATGTGACTAATTCCAGTCCATAGGGGCTGTATGTGCTACACAAGACAGATCCAGTGTAGAGGATGAAGGATCTGAGGTACAACAAATGGCCACAGCACAGTTACCCACCTGCGGCTGAGGCAAACTGCTAGCCTACTGTGGTTGTGAAGGCTGTTTGCTTAGCTTTTGCTTTCTGTGGCAAAACAAGGTCTGACTGTGGGAGTGGTAGTCTATTCCATGGTCAAGTCAAAAATGGTGCCTCTTTCTCAAGGAAGACAAGCAACACTACCAGTCTGTAAAAGTGATTTTTTTTACAGAAAAACATACAATACAAAGCACTTTAAACACTATGCCAGTCCCACAAAAGACAAATTTCTCCACACAAAAAATGTTTTAGTTACTTCACACTACTTTTAAATTCAGAGAAGAAACGATTGCTCTGTTAAAAGTGCATTACAATCACAAGATAGTCCGCTACAACACAACACCCTAGCTTTAAATAATATTCCTGAAGAGGAAAGTAATAAAACATCAGCAAAATAAAGAAAATGGAAGGTTTTTTGTTTTTTTTTTTCTCAAAGGGAAAGTATCTGCCCAGCAAAGGAAAGCACAAACCAACCATTGATCCTTGAAAGCATCAGAAAAGTGTACTCTTTAGTGGCAGGCAGTAAAGCTCTGAAGGGCTTTACACCCAAACTCGTCTTTTAGTCAGCTCAGCCCGAGCTGCTTAACAGTTTGGGCACATAGAAGGTGCCCTGAAGCTTTGGAAACTGGCCAGCTGTTATATCGTCAGGATGTAACCTGTATAGCTAAGGCTATTGCAACACTGACCAATATAATGAACATCTATTGTTCCACTTAATATACATAACAGTTTTTTTTTTAATCTGTATTTCCATCTTTTGTCTTCTCTGCACACACTAATGTTTGGCAGGCTGATCTTTTCTACAGTTGTTTCTTCTCATTTCCATTTAAACCTAAATCACATTTTCAAAGGTTTTGTTTCAATTAAATCTTTCAAACAAAAACTAAATACATTATTATAACATCTCCAGCCCCTGTTTACATAGAACAAACACACAAAACTATGTACAACTTCAAAAAATGAAGGTTAACCTTCAAATAAGAACAATTGCCCCAAAGTTGCAGCTGCACCCACAGCATTACCTAGCCTAAAATTCAGGTTATCCATGCTAAAATGCATGTTACAGCCTGTGTTCTCATTTACAGCATTAGTGTCTGTTCTTCTCTTATCACTGTTCTATCAGATGTGAAAAGGCAGCTTATATACTTTCAGAAAACATTAACTTTTACCCCTACCCCTTTTAAATGTCCAAATTGGACGCCATTCTATTAAAAACATTAAAATATTCAGGCAAGGCTGGTAGCTCTGATTAACTTCCCATAATTTTCAGCTTTATTTTTTACTAAACTGCTTGCCATTGTACCTTTACATTTTACATTTCCTTCAGGGAAAAATGCTCAGAACTCTCAAGATTAATTCCTTGTACATGTAGAGAGCTTGTTCCTATGTAAAAGTAGTTAGTAATGACAAACAAAATAGCTAAAATCTATGCAGATGCATGAAGAAACCTTTGTAAATTTCACTCAGAATAGACTGTACAAACTGACTTCAGCTGCATACATCTCAACTCCCACTGAAAACATTTACTAATGAGGGAAAACAAGAAGATAATATCCTTGCAGATAGAAGGAACTTAGTATTTTTCATGTCTTTCATCATTTTGTCTTAGTTCTCAAGCCTGCTTGTTTACAGCTTAAACTTAGGGCATTAATCTAGACAATCCACCCTTGTGGATATGAGAAACTATCTTAATTCGATATAGAGTATAATCAAAGCACTTTTATGTCCCACCCAGCAGCCCAAGATAACAATATATTAATGTAATATTGTTTTGTTCAGCCTTTCTTCTCCTGTTATTCTATGGACAGGGCAATTTTCTGTGATTTGCCAAGAAACTGCTTTCTGCTTTTTCCTAATCTTCTCAATCTGCTAGGCAAAAATAGGAAAATAGTTACTTCTCATTCTGACAGGATTTTCCAGTCAAAAGAGCAGTCATTGCAGGGTGAGGGGTACACCAAGAATTTCTTCTCAGTTTGAACATTCTGATTCTGGGGACAGTATTACTTCAGATGTCCCTGCTGAAATTTCTTTCACTAAGATTTTATCTAACATGAAAGCTGTGTGTCAGTAAGATCAGAATGAAATTCTTGTGGCTCAGAAAATGTATTATGATTTATTATAGATACAAATGCCTAAAGCAACAGCTATCCATCCTATATAAACTGCTTTAAAGAATGTATTTTTCATGGAATCAAGTGCTCTTGATGGGCAACCTTTGATCCCTAAGGCATATGACAAGTTATATAAGGTCAACGATAAAAAGGTGAAGAGCAACCAGCAAAATGACAAAATAGTATAAAAAGAAAAAAGCTGGCTAGGCAGAGAGATATGAGCAGATCAATTTTAATAAAATATAGAAAAATATAAAAACTTTAGAATGCAACAAGGATAAGCGCTTTCATACACACAGGTACTTCTTCACATCCAGTTAAAAATCTCTGCACCAGAGTGCATTTTTATAACTCAATTTCTGAGATCATGTGACCTTAATATTGGCTTAATAGGGATGACATCATTTAACCCCTTACCTTAAACAAAAAAAGAATGTGTGGAAATAAAGTGGATGCATTTACTTAGGGCAACTGAAGGTAAGGGGTCAAATGATGTCACCCCCATTAATATCTATATATATATATATATATATATATATATATATATATATATATATATATATACACACACACACACACACACACACACACACATATATATATATATATATATATATATATATATATATATATATATATATACATACACACACACATATAGATTATATATATATATATATATATATATATATATATATATATATAAACCACCAACAAACAGCACAATAAACACGGCCAGGATCAATCAATCAAATCCAATGCGCTGTTCAAACTTTTACTTGTTTCAAAATACGTTCAAATCACAAACAGCTACACAGTTCTTGGTATATACGCTCAAACTGCAAGTAGCTGACGATACGCGATGAACAGCAAAGACGTACTATCACACTTTTAACTTTCTAGAGCACAGCTTAGTAGCTCCGTAGTTCCATATCACTCAGACATGCCATACGTAATATATTTACTATTGAAGCATATACTCAAGCCAAGCACGAAGTAGTAGTAAATAATCCATAAATTTATTAAAATAACAATAAAACAATAAAAAGGAAGAACATAGGATAAGCGCTTTTGGGTCACCACCACGACCCTTCCTTAGATCCTTATAACTGATATTACATCATTTCCTTCTTTTAAAATGGCAGGTTTACACCAATAAGACAGTCTATTGCATATTAATGATATTACATCATTTCCTTCTTTTAAAATAGCAGGTTTACACCAATAAGGCAGTCTATTGCATAGTCAAACCTACTCAGGCACGTGTGTCATAAGTGCCTCTTCAGTCTCTGCCTTTTCAAGGTGGGTTTCATAGGGAATGCTGTATTAAGTCCTGGTTTCTGATGTGCTCTGAGCTTTCCAATCCAAAACATTTCCTCCTGCTCAAGTCTGGTGTTAATATCACCCCCCCCCCTTTTTGAGGCAAATACAATTTTCAAGACTCTAAACATAAAGTTGTGTCCCACATTGTGACTAACATGTTTTGCAAGTGGGTTTTTATAATCCCTTAACCTTATGTCACTAACATGTTTGGACATTCTTTTTTTCATTTTTGTCTCAGTTTTTCCAACGTAGAAATTGCTGCATGCAGAACATGTAGCCAAATACACAATGTTCTTGGTTGTGCAGTCAACATAAAAATTAGTAGTATATTTCTTCTTAGTAGTTGGATGTTCAAAGCAGCTATCAGTACATATAAATTTGCACATTGTACATCTTCTACAAGGAAAAGTTCCAATTCTTTTCGATGTGACATATGATTCCAAGCAGTTATCTTTACATAATATTGTTTTTAAATTCTTTGCATTCTTGAAACAAAATCTAGGTTCTTCTCCTACTAATCCTTTGCATTCATCATTTGACATTAATATTTTCCAATTTTTCTTAACAATCTCACAGACTCCCTGAGTATCTGTTGTGTGCGTAAGCGTCATCCTCAATTCTTTTTGTTCATTCTTACCATCATAGATGTTCTCATATCCTCCTTTTAGGAATGGTTTCCCTTTGCCATGTCTCTCCATAATTACTTGTTGTTTCACTTCAGACACCTCCTTCTCTTTAGAGCCTCTCACCTTCAGATGTTCAGACAGATCATTCATAGCCAGACCAATAGTGGCATCATTTGAATGTATCCTTGAAGTTCTTAGGAACTGTCCTCTAACTATATTTTTATGAGTATACCTTGGATGCATACTATTTCTTGGTAAGATGTTGTTCTTCCAACATTCTTTTCTGTAAAGGCTGGTCTCTATAATGCCTTCTTCATTTTGTGAAATATGCACATCCAAAAAATCCATTTGCGTATTGCTATATGCCATAGTAAATCTAAGGAAGCTTGTGCTGTCTTCTAAATATGCATGAAAATTTGTCAATTCCATAGCTTCTTCTTCCCGCATAATATATATATCATCTACAAATCATTGATAGACCCTCAAATAATTCTTCCAAGGGTTGTCCTGATAAACCACTTTATTTTCCCATTGTGCCAATACTATATTTGCATAGCTATTGGTACATGGCGTACCCATAGCTACACCACAGAGCTGTATATAAAATTTTCCATCAAACATGAAGATATTGTTATTTAAGATCAATTCCATCAGACTACACAACACTGTAACCTGCCTTTCACCATATGTGCCTTCATTCAGTAAAAAATCCCTTAATGCTGTAATGCCATAGTTGTTAGGGATACTAGTGAACAGAATTTTGATGTCCATAGTAGCCATAAGATGTTTTTCTCCATTTCTCTTTGTATTATTATATTCACTTAATTTTCCAAGAAACGACTTCGTATCTCTTAATACAGCTGGAGTCTTCTCTAAGATTATCTTGATGTGGTATTCCACATAGATGGATGCAGGCTCTGTAATCCATCCAGCTCCAGCCACAATTGGTCTCATTGAAAGATTCTGCTGGTCTTTATGCATCTTCGGAAGGCATTTGAACATCGGCACTAGTTGATATTCAACCTGCAAGTAGCTACATAGTTCCACTGTAATCTGATTCTACTCCTTCATTTCCTCCAGGTACAGCCTCACTCTCATTTTAATCCTTTCTAACTCATGCTCACTAATCTCTTTATATGTGGTAGCATCTTGCAGGAGAGTTCTTACATCTTCCTTATATCTCACAGTGTCTTTATCTGCGGGTCTAATAGTTAATTCTTCATTCTCTTCTAACTCTTTTAAAGCCTGTTTTTCCTCTTTAGTAGTGTTGTATATTCTCCTTTTATTATTCTGTAAGTAATCAATGATTTCTTGTTCACAGATGTTAATAAATGTGTCTACAACAGCATTATTTTGTGGTATGAAGCTGCTTG